>NC_079194.1:269475341-269775341 GCF_029499605.1 Hyla sarda | reverse complement strand
CCCGACCCTTTTCCCTTTTGTAGTCGGGCTGGCCCAAGGGTTGGCTCTCTGCTCCCTTAAGGGTCAAAGTTCGGCCCTTTCCATTCTTTTTCAACGTCCTCTGGCATTCAATTCTCATGTCCAGACCTGCTTCAGGGAGTGGCGCACGCTGCCCCTCCTTATCGGTCCCCTTTGGGACTTACACTTGGTCTTAGGTGCTCCTTTTGAACTTCTCAGGGTCATTCCTCTTCGCCTCCTTCCCTGGAAGGTGGCGTTCCTTTATTGCTCTTCCTCGGTTAGGAGGGAGTCAGAGCTGGCAGCTCTCTCCTGCCGTTCTCCCTTCCTGGTTGTTTTCCAGGAAAAGTTGTTTTCCAGGAAAAGTTGTTTTCCATCCAGGTCCGTCCTTCTTGAGATGGTTTCGACTTTTTCATCTCAGTGAGGACATTGTCCTGCTGTCCTTTTGTCCGGTCCCTTCTCTTACCAGGGAGCGTTTGCCCCACAAACTTATTGTGGTGAGGGCTGTTCGGACTTATCTCTGTCACCTTTTCCTTTCGGCAGTGTGACTCCTTTTTTTTTTTTTTTTCCCCGGAAGGTCGTCATTCAGGACAACCTGCTTCTACGGACACCATTTTTCTGTGGATCCGGTCTGCTATTTCAGAAGCTTGCCGCTGCAAGGGGAAGATTCCACCCTTCAGGGTTTTGGCTCATTCCACCTGTTTTTCGGGGCATCCTGGGCACTCCGCTACGTGGCTTCGGCCTCGCAGTTCTGTAAAGCGTCCACGCGTCGTATTTGCACACTTTCACAAGGTGCTACCAGATTCATACCTTTGCATCAGCTGATGCTCCTCTGGGCCGTAAGGCGTTGCAGGCGGCGGTGGTCCAGCTGTCCACCTGACTGATTTCCTTACCCACCCAAGGGACGGCTTTGGTACGTCCCATGGTCTGTGTCCCCCCCCCCCCAATGGAGCCGATAGAGAAAAGGAGATTTTTATGCTTACCGTAAAATCTTTCTCGAAGGATCCATTGGGGGACACAGCTCCCACCCTTTTTATTTGGTCTTCCTATTTCAATTTTCTGTCCGAGGGTGTGTTCAGTTACCTTTTGTTCTGGTTGGTCGGTCATTTGGGGTCTCTCTTGAGCTGTCGATCTTCTATTGCTCTGGGACTAAAACTGATTACTTCAGGTGACTGTGGGCGGGTATACCCTGCTGGGAGGAGCAGACTTTCTTGTTGCCATAGTGTCAAGCCTCCTAGGGACAGCAGCATATACCCACGGTCTGTGTCCCCCAATGGATCCTTCGAGAGAGATTTTACAGTAAGCATAAAAATCTTTTTATTTATTTATTTTCTTTTTTAGATCTGACACTTAACTCAAGTGATTCTGGCTGTTTTTTTTCTCTCTCATGATGTAATGTACTTTATATTAGCTTTTTTCCACCAAATATTGGGATTTTTTTTTTACATGAAAACAGCTGAATAAACCAGCCAACATTAACCCCTTAAGGACATAGGGCGTATCCATACGCCCCCGTTTCCAAGTCCTTAAGGACCGAGGGCGTATGGATACGCCCTGAGCATTTCCGGCCCCCGCCGCTAGCCGGAGGGGAGCCGGTGCCCGATGCCTGCTGAAATCGTTCAGCAGGCATCCCGGCATATCGCCCAGGCTAGCCGGAGGGGAGCCGGTGCCCGATGCCTGCTGAAATCGTTCAGCAGGCATCCCGGCATATCGCCCAGGGGGGTTATGTCCCCCCATGTCGGCGATTGCCGCAGATCACTGGACAATTCAGTCCAGCGATCTGGGGCGGATTCCGGGTCTCCAGTGACCCGATGAACCGGAATTACTGGCTGATCGGCCCCGAACAGCCAGAGCCAGCAGGGGTGAGGTGGCACTGGTGCCACCTCACGATCACCCTGATTCGTCGGCCGGTTTCCCGACCGATCAGGGCGCCTGCTGCGGGTGTCACTCCCGCAACCCGCTCCGCCCCTCTTCCGGAGGACGTGAGCGGGTGCGGGCAGAAGACCCCGGGTGCTGGGGACCCCCGATCCCCGGCATCCCTGTTGGGATCGGAGCCCCAGGACCGATGGCGGCGGCGGCGGGACTGACCTGTGCGGCGGCATTGTGGAGCAGCAGCAGCAGCAGGAGGTGAGTGACAGCCTCCTGCTGTTGCTTAGCAACAGCTCCCAACATGCAAAAAGGGCATGCTGGGAGCTGTAGTTATGCAACAGCAGGAGGCAGACCACCACAACTCCCAGCATGCCCTTATGGGCATGCTGGGACTTGTAGTTTTGCAACAGCTGAAGGCATATTTTTCTATGGAAAAGTGTACCTTCAGCTGTTGTATAACTACAACTCCCAGCATGCCCGTTGGCTGTCAGTGACTGCTGAGAGTTGTAGTTTTGCAACAGCTGAAGGCACACTGAGTTAAGTAGCAAACCAGTGTGTCTCCAGCTGTTGCATAACTGCAATCCCCAGCATCCCCAGCCAAAGTAGTATGCCTCCGGCTGTTGCATAACTACAAGACCCAGCATGCCCTTCCGCTGTCCGTACATGCTGGGGGTTGTAGCTTTTGCAACAGCTGAAGGCACTGGTTGCAAAACACGGAGTTTGTTACCAAACACGGTGTTTCACAACCTGTGTGTCTCCAGCTGTTGCAAAACTACAACTCCCAGCATGCACTGATAGGCTGGATGTTTCTCCCCACCCCCCCAATGTGAACGTACAGGGTACACTCACATGGGCGGAGGATTACAGTAAGTATCCGGCTGCAAGTTTGAGCTGCGGCAAATTTTCTGCTGCAGCTCAAGCTGCCAGCGAGAAACTACTGTGAACCCCCGCCCATGTGACACTACACTACCACAAAATAAAATAAAAAGTAAAAAACACTACATATACACACACCCCTACACAGCCCCCCTCCACTCCCCAATAAAAATGAAAAACGTCTGGTACGCCACTGTTTCCAGAACGGAGCCTCCAGCTGTTGCAAAACAACTACTCCCAGTATTGCCAGATAGTCACTGACTGTCTAGGCATGCTGGGAGTTTTACAACAGCTGGAGGCACCCTGTTTGGGAATCACTGGCGTAGAATACCCCTATGTCCACCCCTATGCAAGCCCCTAATTTAGGCCTCAAATGCGCATGGTGCTCTCACTTTGGAGCCCTGTCGTATTTCAAGGCAACAGTTTAGGGTCACATATGGGGTATCGCCGTACTCGGGAGAAATTGTGTTACAAATTTTGGGGGGTATTTTCTGCTATTACCCTTTTTAAAAATGTTAATTTTTTGGGAAAACAAGCATTTTAGGTAAAAAAAATAAATTTTTTTTTTTACATATACAAGTTGTGAAACACCTGTAGGGTATTAAGGTTCACATTACCCCTTGTTACGTTCCCCGAGGGGTCTAGTTTCCAAAATGGTATGCCATGTGTTTTTTTTTTTTTGTTTTTTTTTTTGTTTTTTTTTTTTTGCTGTTCTGGCACCATAGGGGCTTCCTAAATGCGGCATGCCCCCAGAGCAAAATTTGCTTTCAAAAAGCCAAATGTGACTCCTCTTCTGAGACCTGTAGTGCGCCAGCATAGCACTTTTCACCCCCATATGGGGTGTTTTCTGAATCAGAAGAAATTGGGCTTCCAATTTTGGGGGGTATTTTCTGCTATTACCCTTTTTAAAAATGTAAACATTTTGGGAAACCAAGCATATTAGGTAAAAAAAAAAAAAAAATTTTTTACATATGCAAAAGTTGTGAAACACCTGTGAGCCCTCTACTGCGCCCACTGAACAATTAACATACACATGTGAGGTATTTCCTTACTCGAGAGAAATTGGGTTTCAAATACAAGTAAAAATTTTCTCCTTTTTACCCCTTGCAAAAATTCAAAAATTGGGTCTACAAGAACATGTGAGTGTAAAAAATGAAGATTTTGAATTTTCTCATTCGCTTTGCTGCTATTCCTGTGAAACACCTAAAGGGTTAATACACTTACTGAATGTCATTTTGAATACTTTGGGGGGGGTGTAGTTTTTATGATGGGGTCTTTTATGGGGTATTTCTAATATGAAGACTCTTCAAATCCACTTCAAAACTGAACTGGTCCCTGAAAAATAGTGAGTTTGAAAATGTTGTGAAAAATTTCCAAATTGCTGCTGAACTTTGAAGCCCTCTGGTGTCTTCCAAAAGTAAAAACTCAAATTTTATGATGCAAACATAAAGTAGACATATTGTATATGTGAACCCCCAAAAAAATTTTGAATATCCATTTTCCTTACAAGCAGAGAGCTTCAAAGTTAGAAAAATGAAAAATTTTCATTTTTTTCATCAAATTTGGGGATTTTTCACCAAGAAAGGATGCAAGTTACCATAAAATTTTACCACTGTTAAAGTAGAATATGTCACGAAAAAATGATCTCGGAATCAGAATGATAACTAAAAGCATTCCAGAGTTATTAATGTTTAAAGTGACAGTGGTCAGATGTTCAAAAAATGCTCTGGTCCTTAAGGTGAAAAAGGGCTTGGTCCTTAAGGGGTTAATCACGAACTATTAGGGATGCACGATTTGGGAAAATGTGCTGTTGCGATTATGAAGGTAAATATTATGATTTCGATATGCGATTGCGATATAATAAACAAATGGGGAAATCCATCCTATTTTATGTCCAATCCCCTGACTTCCTCATCTGACTGAACGTAAAGTAGAAGAGATTGGATATGAAATGGGAAGCTGGAGGCACCCTGTTAGGAAAAAAAAAAATTGCCATGGGGACTACACTACTACTTGCAATCTTACACTGATCATTGCTGTGCCATAGGCAGAGCACTGATCAGTGTTATCTACGCTCCATTACTACAGCCTGCATTTTTGGAGTGCCGATCAGACCGAAGGTAGGGAACCTCCGCCTGTCCTTTCAGCTGATCGGGACCCAGTTGCTTATTGCCGTGGGTGTCCCGATCAGCGCCACTGAGCTACTGGCAATTACTTCCACATTTTAGATGCCGCAATCAACTTTGATCGCGGCATCTAAAGGGTTAATGCCGTCCGTAACTCGGATCGGTGATGTCCGGCATTAACCAGTAGGAAGCAAGCTCCACTCCTGAGCTTGCTTCATACACCTGCCGCATGGCTGTGCCATTAACGGCAGCCAGCCATGGTGGGGTTAACATTCCTTCCAGTGCTGGGCACTGCTGGGAGGAGAGACAGTCGGCTGCACTGCACGGGAGCTTAGCTTACTGCCGGAGCCAGGTTCTGCTCCCTTGTTTAACCCCTTAAGGACACATGACGTTCTCATACGTCTCCATTTCCGAGTCCTTAAGGACACAGGACGTATGAGAACGTCATGTGTTTTACCGGCCCCCGCAACCATCTGGAGCGGAGCCGGTGCCCGATGCCTGCTGAAATTGTTCAGCAGGCATCGGGGCATATCGCCAATTCAGTCCAGCGATCTGCGTCGGATTCCGGGTCAATTGGGTCTCCAGTGACCCGATGACCCGGAATTACTGGCTGATCGGGGCCGTCAGAGACGGCCCCGAACAGCCAGACCCAGCAGGGGTGAGGTGGCACTGGTGCCACCTCACGATCGCCCTGATTCGTTGGCCGGATTAACGGCCGACCAATCAGGGCGCCTGCTGTGGGTGTCACTCCCGCAACCCGCTCCGCCCACCCTGAGCGGGTGCGGGACGTGCACCCCGGGTGCTGGGGACCCCGATCCCCGGCGTCAATGTTGGGATCGGGGCCCCAGGAGCAGCGGCGGCGACGACGACGAGGGACTGACCTGGGGGCGAGGATCGTTGGAGGTGAGTGACAGCCTCCTGCTGTTGCTTAGCAACAGCTCCCAGCATGCAAAAAGGGCATGCTGGGAGCTGTAGTTAAGCAACAGCAGGAGGCAGACCACCACAACTCCCAGCATTCCCTTATGGGCATGCTGGGACTTGTAGTTTTGCAACAGCTGGAGGCACATTCTTTCTATGGAAAAGTGTACCTTCAGCTGTTGTATAACTACAACTCCCAGCTTGCACAATCAGCTAAAGTGCATGCTGGGAGTTGTAGTGGTGCATCTGGTGGTTGCATAACTACAACTCCCAGCATGCCCGTTGGCTGTCAGTGACTGCTGAGAGTTGTAGTTTTGCAACAGCTGAAGGCACACTGAGTTAAGTAGCAAACCAGTGTGTCTCCAGCTGTTGCATAACTACAATCCCCAGCCAAAATAGTATGCCTCCAGCTGTTGCATAAATACAACACCCAGCATGCCCTTCCACTGTCCGTACATGCTGGGGGTTGTAGCTTTTGCAACAGCTGAAGGCACACTGGTTGCAAAACACTGAATTTGTTACCAAACTCTGTGTTTCACAACCAGTGTGCCTCCAGCTGTTGCAAAACTACAACTCCCAGCATGCACTGATAGACCGTACATGCTGGGAGTTGTAGTTTTGCAACAGCTGAATGTTCCCCCCCCCCCCCCCCCCCCCCCCAATGTGAATGTACAGGGTACACTCACATGGGCGGAGGATTACAGTAAGTATCCGGCTGCAAGTTTGAGGTGCGGCAAAATTTCTGCCGCAGCTCAAACTGCCAGCGAGAAACTACTGTGAACCCCCCGCCCGTGCGACTGTACCCTAAAAACACTACACTACACTAACACACAATAAAATAAAAAGTAAAAAACACTACATATACACATACCCCTACACAGCCCCCCTCCCCAATAAAAATGAAAAACGTCTGGTACGCCACTGTTTCCAAAACGGAGCCTCCAGCTGTTGCAAAACAACTACTCCCAGTATTGCCAGATAGCCATTGACTGTCTAGGCATGCTGGGAGTTTTACAACAGCTGGAGGCACCCTGTTTGGGAATCACTGGCGTAGAATACCCCTATGTCCACCCCTATGCAATCCCTAATTTAGGCCTCAAATGCGCATGGCGCTCTCACTTTGGAGCCCTGTCGTATTTCAAGGCAACAGTTTAGGTTCACATATGGGGTATCGCCGTACTCGGGAGAAATTGCCTAACAAATTTTTTTATTTTTTTCTGCTATTACCCTTTTAAAAATTTTTTAGGAAAACAAGCATTTTAGGTAAAAAAATATATATTTTTTTACATATGCAAAAGTCGGGAAACACCTATGGTGTTAAGGTTCAAATTACCCCTTGTTACGTTCCTCAAGGGGTCTAGTTTCCAAAATGGTATGCCATGTGGTTTTTTTTTTGCTGTCCTGGCACCATAGGGGCTTCCTAAATGCGGCATGCCCCCAGAGCAAAATTCGCTTTCAAAAAGCCAAATGTGACTCCTTCTCTTCTGAGACCTGTAGTGCGCCAGCAGAGCACTTTTCACCCCCATATGGGGTGTTTTCTGAATCGGGAGAAATTGGGCTTCAAATTTTGGGGGGTATTTTCCGCTATTACCCTTTTTAAAAATTTTAAATTTTTGGGAAACCAAGCATTTTAGGTAAAAAAATATATATATTTTTTTTACATATGCAAAAGTCGTGAATCACCTGTAGGGTATTAAGGTTCACTTTACCCCTTGTTACGTTCCCTGAGGGGTCTAGTTTCCAAAATGGTATGCCATGTGTTTTTATTTTTTGCTGTCCTGGCACCATAGGGGCTTCCTAAATGCGGCATGCCCCCCAAAAACCATTTGTCGCTCCTTCCCTTCTGAGCCCTCTACTGCGCCCGCCGAACAATTAACATAGACATATGAGGTATGTGCTTACTCGAGAGAAATTGGGTTTCAAATACAAGTAAAAATTTTCTCCTTTTTACCCCTTGCAAAAATTCAAAAATTGGGTCTACAAGAACATGCGAGTGTAAAAAATGAAGATTTTGAATTTTCTCCTTCACTTTGCTGCTATTCCTGTGAAACACCTAAAGGGTTAATACACTTACTGTATGTCATTTTGAATACTTTGGGGGGTGTAGTTTTTATAATGGGGTCTTTTATGGGGTATTTCTAATATGAAGACCCTTCAAATCCACTTCAAAACTGAACTGGTCCCTGAAAAATAGTGAGTTTGAAAATTTTGTGAAAAATTTCAAAATTGCTGCTGAACTTTGAAGCCCTCTGGTGTCTTCCAAAAGTAAAAACTCATACATTTTATGATGCAAACATAAAGTATACATATTGTATATGTGAACCCAAAAAAAATATATTTTGAATATCCATTTTCCTTACAAGCAGAGAGCTTCAAAGTTAGAAAAATGCAAAATTTTCATTTTTTTCATAAAATTTTGGGATTTTTCACCAAGAAAGGATGCAAGTTACCATAAAAATTTTACCAATAAGTTAAAGTAGAATATATCACGAAAAAACAATCTCGGAATCAGAATGATAACTAAAAGCATTCCAGAGTTATTAATGTTTAAAGTGACAGTGGTCCTTAAGGTATAAAATGGCCTGGTCCTTAAGAGGTTAATTGTCGGCTCCTGTGCAGTGTGGCCTGGCCGCTATGTTGTGCGTTCCATGTTTCTTGCAGTAGTGCTTAATTGCAAAATTTTGTGAAGGGCTGCATAGACATATCGCAATCCCCAATTATTGCGATTCGATTGGGATTGCGATATTTTGTGCAGCCCTATTAGCTATCAAAAAAAAACTAGCTATGCTACATAAATCATTTACAAATTGGCATCTACAGTATTTCTGATTTTATGTTGGCATCATTTGTTAAATATCCTTTAACTCATCAACCTTCTAATATCCTGAAAAGGTAAAATTACAACTTTCAGGAAAGTCAAAATCAGACTTATTTTATAGGGAACAGTTCAGTTCTGAAGTGGATTTTAGGGCCTGTATATTCCGAAGCATGACTTTAGAAATATTCTCATTATGTGGCCCTTGTATGCCACTTCACGTGAGCCTCAGAGGGATGGCGTAGCCAGATGTCTGCCTGAACAGATGCGTGCTCCTGCATTCACTCTGTAAACTCACCCAAGCTCAAGAGTACCTGTAGCTGCTGGGTGTCTTCTGGAATCTCTTGGTTACTTTTGCTGCCGCTGGGGTGCAGTGGTTCTGGAGCTGGGTGCAGCGCTGGTCACGACTGCTCCTGTCCTGTGTGTCCTGCCGTCCTGATCTTCCTCCTACCATTATCGGCAGCCTTCTGTGTGCTTCCCTCCTGCCTCCATTGTTCCTAGTTCTGCCTCGGATTCCTGTGGCCCTCCTGGGTCTCTGCTCACTGCTGACAGCGCATGGGAGACACAATTTTTCTCTGGGCCCTAGACTGTGGCAGTGTTCACAACGCTTCTCATGCTCCTCCCTTCCTCTGTTGGGCTTGTGGCTAGAGATGAGCGAACTTACAGTAAATTCGATTCGTCACGAACTTCTCGGCTCGGCGGTTGCTGACTTTTCCTGCATAAATTAGTTCAGCTTTCCGGTGCTCCGGTGGGCTGGAAAAGGTGGATACAGTCCTAGGAGAGAGTCTCCTAGGACTGTATCCACCTTTTCCAGCCCACGGGAGCACCTGAAAGCTGAACTAATTTATGCAGGAAAAGACATCAACTGCCGAGCCGAGAAGTTCGTGACGAATCGAATTTACTGTAAGTTCGCTCATCTCTACTTGTGGCAGCTGAAAAGCTTACTTCCCTTACTCAGCTCTCTGCTGCTGTGCACCTGCTCTCCAGTGCTCTGCAACAGACAGCACATGCCATGGTTGCCGTTTTCGGTGTTCCTTTGGTGAAGCACAGTAAGTCTCCCTATCTCCCCTAATCTGGCTCTCAAGTAATTGGAAACCTACTTGCTACACTCTTGTTGCCCTGCTGCCAGAAAGGATGTTTTCCACTACTCCTTTGTGTGTGCTATTGGGTTGGGGGTCTGGCCCTTGAACTATACAGCACTTGGGAAACTGCTGCTACTCTCCTGCATTTCTGCTGCCAGCAGGGACATTTCTCTCTGCTTCTCTTAAGTATCTGCTCCAGGTGAGTGTTGCCCTTGTTACGCCGAGCGCCCCGGGTCCCCGCTCCTCCCCGGAGCGCTCGCAACATCCTCGCATTTGCAGCGCCCCGGTCAGACCTGCTGACCGGGTGCGCTGCAATACCTCTCTCAGCCGGGATGCGATTCGCGATGCGGGAGGCGCCCGCTCGCGATGCGCATCCCGGCTCCCGTACCTGACTCGCTCTCCGTCGGTCTTGTCCCGGCGCGCGCGGCCCCGCTCCTTAGGGCGCGCGCGCCGGGTCTCTGCAATTTAAAGGGCCACTGCGCCACTGATTGGCGCAGCTGGCTTAATTAGTGTGTTCACCTGTGCACTCCCTATTTATACCTCACTTCCCCTGCACTCCCTCGCCGGATCTTGTTGCCATTGTGCCAATGAAAGCGTTTCCTTGTGTGTTCCTAGCCTGTGTTCCAGACCTCCTGCTGTTGCCCCTGACTACGATCCTTGCTGCCTGCCCTGACCTTCTGCTACGTCCGACCTTGCTCTTGTCTACTCCCTTGTACCGCGCCTATCTTCAGCAGTCAGAGAGGTTGAGCCGTTGCTGGTGGATACGACCTGGTTGCTACCGCCGCTGCAAGACCATCCCGCTTTGCGGCGGGCTCTGGTGAATACCAGTAGCAACTTAGAACCGGTCCACCAGCACGGTCCACGCCAATCCCTCTCTGGCACAGAGGATCCACCTCCAGCCAGCCGAATCGTGACAGTAGATCCGGCCATGGATCCCGCTGAAGTCCCACTGCCAGTTGTCGCCGACCTCACCACGGTGGTCGCCCAGCAGTCGCAACAGATAGCGCAACAAGGCCACCAGCTGTCTCAACTGACCGTGATGCTACAGCAGCTATTACCACAACTCCAGCAACAATCTCCTCCGCCTGCACCTCCTCCGCAGCGAATGGCCGCTTCCGGCCTACGATTATCCTTGCCGGATAAATTTGATGGGGACTCTAAGTTTTGCCGTGGCTTTCTTTCACAATGTTCCCTGCACTTGGAGATGATGTCGGACCAGTTTCCTACTGAAAGGTCTAAGGTGGCTTTCGTAGTCAGCCTTCTGTCTGGGAAAGCTCTGTCATGGGCCACACCGCTCTGGGACCGCAATGACCCTGTCACTGCCTCTGTACACGCCTTCTTCACGGAGATTCGAAGTGTCTTTGAGGAACCTGCCCGAGCCTCTTCTGCTGAGACTGCCCTGCTGAACCTGGTCCAGGGTAATTCTTCTGTTGGCGAGTACGCCATCCAATTCCGTACTCTTGCCTCCGAATTATCCTGGAATAATGAGGCCCTCTGCGCGACCTTTAAAAAAGGCCTATCCAGCAACATTAAAGATGTGCTGGCCGCACGAGAAATTCCTGCTAACCTGCATGAACTTATTCATCTGGCCACCCGCATTGACATGCGTTTTTCCGAAAGGCGTCAGGAGCTCCGCCAGGATATGGACTTTGTTCGCACGAGGCGGTTTCTCTCCCCGGCTCCTCTCTCCTCTGGTCCTCTGCAATCCGTTCCTGTGCCTCCCGCCGTGGAGGCTATGCAAGTTGACCGGTCTCGCTTGACACCTCAAGAGAGGACACGACGCCGCATGGAGAATCTGTGCCTGTACTGTGCCAGTACCGAACACTTCTTGAAGGATTGTCCTATCCGTCCTCCCCGCCTGGAAAGACGTCCGCTGATTCCGCACAAAGGTGAGACAGTTTTTGATGTCAACTCTGCTTCTCCACGCCTTACTGTGCCTGTGCGGATATCTTCCTCTACCTTCTCTGCCGTGGCCTTCCTGGATTCCGGATCTGCAGGAAATTTTATTTTGGCCTCTCTCATCAACAGGTTCAACATCCCGGTGACCAGTCTCGCCAGACCCCTCTACATCAATTCTGTTAACAATGAAAGATTGGACTGTACCGTGCGTTACTGCACGGAACCTCTCCTAATGTGCATCGGACCTCATCACGAAAAAATTTAATTTTTGGTCCTCTCCAACTGCACTTCTGAAATTCTTCTTGGATTACCGTGGCTTCAACGCCATTCCCCAACCCTTGATTGGTCCACAGGAGAAATCAAGAACTGGGGTACTTCTTGTCTCAAGGACTGTCTTAAACCGGTTCCCAGTACTCCCTGCCGTGACCCTGTGGTTCCCCCTGTATCCGGTCTTCCTAAGGCTTATATGGACTATGCTGACGTCTTTTGCAAGAAGCAAGCTGAGACTTTACCCCCCTCACAGGCCTTATGACTGTCCTATTGACCTCCTCCCGGGTACTACTCCACCCCGGGGCAGAATCTATCCTCTGTCTGCTCCAGAGACTCTTGCCATGTCAGAGTACATCCAGGAGAATTTAAAAAAGGGCTTTATCCGCAAATCCTCCTCTCCTGCCGGAGCTGGATTTTTTTTTGTGTCCAAAAAAGATGGCTCCCTACGCCCTTGCATTGACTACCGCGGACTTAATAAAATCACGGTAAAAAAACGCTACCCCTTACCTCTTATCTCGGAACTCTTTGATCGCCTTCAAGGTGCCCACATCTTTACCAAACTGGACTTAAGGGGGGCTTATAATCTCATCCGCATCAGGGAGGGGGACGAATGGAAGACTGCATTTAACACTAGAGATGGACACTTTGAGTATCTGGTCATGCCCTTTGGCCTGTGCAACGCCCCTGCCGTCTTCCAAGACTTTGTTAATGAAATTTTTCGTGATCTCTTATATTCCTGTGTTGTGGTTTATCTGGACGATATTCTGATTTTTTCTGCCAACTTAGAAGAACACCGCCAGCATGTCCGCATGGTTCTTCAGAGACTTCGGGACAATCAACTTTATGCCAAAATGGAGAAATGTCTCTTTGAATGTCAATCTCTTCCTTTCCTAGGATACTTGGTCTCTGGCCAGGGACTACAAATGGATCCAGATAAACTCTCTGCCGTCTTGGATTGGCCACGCCCCTCCGGACTCCGTGCTATCCAACGTTTTTTGGGGTTTGCCAATTATTACAGACAATTTATTCCACACTTTTCCACTATTGTGGCTCCTATCGTGGCTTTAACCAAGAAAAATGCCAATCCCAAGTCCTGGTCTCCTCAAGCGGAAGACGCATTTAAACATCTCAAGTCTGCCTTTTCTTCTGCCCCCGTGCTCTCCAGACCTGACCCATCTAAACCCTTCCTTTTAGAGGTAGATGCCTCCTCAGTGGGAGCTGGAGCTGTCCTTCTACAAAAAAATTCTTCCGGGCATGCTGTTACTTGTGGTTTTTTTTCTAGGACCTTCTCTCCAGCGGAGAGGAATTACTCCATCGGGGATCGAGAACTACTGGCCATTAAATTGGCGCTTGAGGAATGGAGGCATCTGCTGGAGGGATCAAAATTTTCAGTTATATACACTGATCACAAGAATCTCTCCTATCTCCAGTCTGCCCAACGACTGAACCCTCGCCAGGCCAGGTGGTCGTTGTTCTTTGCCCGTTTTAACTTTGAAATTCATTTTCGCCCTGCTGACAAGAACATTAGGGCCGATGCCCTCTCTCGTTCTTCTGATGCCTCTGAAGTAGAAGTCTTTCCGCAACACATCATCCCTCCGGACTGTCTGATCTCCACTTCTCCAGCCTCCATCAGGCAAACTCCTCCAGGGAAGACCTTTGTTTCTCCACGCCAGCGTCTCGGGATTCTCAAATGGGGACACTCCTCCCATCTCGCAGGCCATGCGGGCATCAAAAAATCCTTGCAACTCATCTCTCGTTTTTATTGGTGGCCGACTCTGGAGACGGATGTTGTTGATTTTGTGCGGGCCTGTACTGTCTGTGCCCGAGATAAGACTCCTCGCCAGAAGCCTGCTGGTCTCCTTCATCCTCTGCCCGTTCCCGAACAGCCTTGGTCACAGATTGGTATGGACTTTATTACAGACTTGCCCTCATCCCGTGGCAACACAGTTGTTTGGGTGGTCGTTGATCGATTTTCCAAGATGGCACATTTTATTCCTCTTCCTGGTCTTCCTTCAGCGCCTCAGTTGGCAAAGCAATTTTTTGTACACATTTTTCGCCTTCATGGATTGCCCACGCATATCGTCTCGGATAGAGGCGTCCAATTCGTGTCTAAATTCTGGAGGGCCCTCTGTAAACAGCTCAAGATTAAATTAAACTTCTCTTCTTCTTATCATCCCCAATCCAATGGGCAAGTAGAAAGAATTAACCAGGTCCTGGATGACTATTTACGGCATTTTGTTTCCTCCCGCCAGGATGACTGGGCAGATCTTCTACCATGGGCCGAATTCTCATACAACTTCAGAGTCTCCAAATCTTCTGCTAAGTCCCCATTTTTCGTGGTGTACGGCCGTCACCCTCTTCCCCCCCTCCCTACTCCCTTGCCCTCTGGTTTGCCCGCTGTGTATGAAGTGACTCGTGATCTTTCTACCATATGGAAAGAGACCCAAAATTCTCTTTTACAGGCTTCATCCCGCATGAAAAAGTTTGCCGATAAGAAAAGAAGAACTCCCCCCATTTTTGCTCCCGGAGACAAGGTATGGCTCTCCGCTAAATATGTCCGCTTTCGTGTCCCCAGTTACAAACTGGGACCACGCTATCTTGGTCCTTTCAAAGTCTTGTGCCAGATTAACCCAGTCTCTTACAAACTCCTTCTTCCTCCTTCTCTTCATATTCCCAATGCCTTCCATGTCTCTCTCCTTAAACCACTCATCATTAACCGCTTCTCTCCCAAACTTGTTTCTCCCACTCCTGTCTCCGGTTCTTCTGACGTCTTCTCCGTGAAGGAGATTCTGGCCTCCAAGACGGTCAGAGGGGAAAAAAAATTTTGGGTGGATTGGGAAGGCTGTGGTCCAGAAGAGAGATCCTGGGAACCTGAGGACAACATCCTAGACAAAAGTCTTATCCTCAGGTTCTCAGGCTCCAAGAAGAGGGGGAGACCCAAGGGGGGGGGGGTACTGTTACGCCGAGCGCTCGCAACATCCTCGCATTTGCAGCGCCCCGGTCAGACCTGCTGACCGGGTGCGCTGCAATACCTCTCTCAGCCGGGATGCGATTCGCGATGCGGGAGGCGCCCGCTCGCGATGCGCATCCCGGCTCCCGTACCTGACTCGCTCTCCGTCGGTCTTGTCCCGGCGCGCGCGGCCCCGCTCCTTAGGGCGCGCGCGCGCCGGGTCTCTGCAATTTAAAGGGCCACTGCGCCACTGATTGGCGCAGCTGGCTTAATTAGTGTGTTCACCTGTGCACTCCCTATTTATACCTCACTTCCCCTGCACTCCCTCGCCGGATCTTGTTGCCATTGTGCCAGTGAAAGCGTTTCCTTGTGTGTTCCTAGCCTGTGTTCCAGACCTCCTGCCGTTGCCCCTGACTACGATCCTTGCTGCCTGCCCTGACCTTCTGCTACGTCCGACCTTGCTCTTGTCTACTCCCTTGTACCGCGCCTATCTTCAGCAGTCAGAGAGGTTGAGCCGTTGCTGGTGGATAGGACCTGGTTGCTACCGCCGCTGCAAGACCATCCCGCTTTGCGGCGGGCTCTGGTGAATACCAGTAGCAACTTAGAACCGGTCCACCAGCACGGTCCACGCCAATCCCTCTCTGGCACAGAGGATCCACCTCCAGCCAGCCGAATCGTGACAGCCCTTTATTTAAATCCTCTATAAAAAAAAATTTCTTCTCTCCTGCATCTCTGTGACCAGCAAAGGCTTTCTTCCCTACTCATCTATGTCTGCTGTGGGAGATAGGCCTGTTCTAGGCTGCTTTGGCTTTGTGTGAGGGTAAGTGTGCACGCTGCTGGCTGCCTTGATCCTGTATACAAGCATGTGTGGTGTTGGTGGAGGGTGTAGGAAAGGGAAGACTTCATGGCTGGCACTTCCAGGAGTGCCTCAAATGAGGATTTGTCCAAAACTGGGTATCACCTGTATATGAGCACTTCCAAGTTCAGTGCTCTAGTTTCCCAAGTGAATGCTAATACTGCTAAGCATACTCCTTTCACCAGCTCCCCGGATCATTCTGGTGACTTTCCAGATCATCCCCATCCCTGTTTAAAGGCTGCATAAGTCAGTCAACCTCATTCTCCTGAATGTTCTCAGTACTCCACCATGGACCAGAAATTTACTGAAGTGCTGGCTGCAATTAATGTGCGTCAATCAATGCTGGTTTATAAGTTGGACGAGCTCAGTCAGGACATTGTATTTCTGAGGCATGAAACAGATTAGAGAGTGCACAGCTGAGGTGGAGTAGCGAGTCTCGAACCCTCACAGCTCACTACCCTGTAATGCCAAGTTAAGGCTGTTGCTTGCCGTGCAGATGACTTTGAAAACTGCCTATGAAGGTACAATATTCACATGATGGATCTCCCCCCCCCCCCCCCCAAAAAAAAAAACTAGAAAAGTGCCTCAATGAGCTTCTTCCAATGACCACCTTCTACCCCTTCTTTATGGTGGAGCAAGCTCATCAAGTCCCAGCTAGACTGAATCTTCCGGTGCCCCGTTATAACTCTTCCTTTCAAGATTGCTATATTTTTGGGAATGTAATGCCATCCTTAGAGCAGTCTGTGAGAGGTGCGAGGTACTCTTCAATTACTCTCTTGTGTCATTCTATTCTGATTTCTCTATGGAGATCTGCAAACAATGCACCCAATTTACAGAAGTCTGGTCCAAACTTTGGTATAAGGGCTACAAGCATGCCATGCATATACCACGGTTTTAAGTCTGGTCACAAAACCGGATATGGGGCAAAAATTTGCCGACCGGAGTCACTATTTGACTCTGGTCGGCTTTTTCAAATAAATGAGATGCCGGCCACGTTCGGCTGGGGTACGGGGGCGACTGGTTTTCACTCCACCCAGCTGGATCCGGTCCCTGTATTAACAAATCCAGGGGTGAACGCACCCCAAGCAATACATTGAATTTCAGACTCTGTTCTTTACCCTAGCCAGGGTCATAGCGGGTGTGCTTTCTGTAGCTAGTTAAACTTTAGGATATGATTTCGCTAACCACTTCAGACGGAGTTGTATTTATAGGGTCTAGGTCTGTATTTCTTTTAGTTTTGTTTAGTGTTTGACAGGGAGTACTAATGGGGACTGTTTTCTTACTTTGTATGCCCTGTTCATTTGTCTGTCCGTTGAAAGTCAGTGTGTGTGTGCGCACACCCTCTTTTTCCTCCTATCCTTGCAATTTTGGTGACTTCCATTCGTTTTCTTCCCCCCCCCACCCCCCCCCCCCAATGGGTACTCTTAAGGCCCTGAGTTGGAATGTCTAGGGTCTAAACTCTTTAAGCAGGCTGTGTTTTGATTTTTAAATAAATATAAAACGCACTATGCACATTGTCTGTTTGCAGGAAACCTATCATGGGGCAAAATATTTTAGCTCTTGAGAGCTTGGATTGCTGGGGGTGGGGGGATGGAGAGTGAGATCATGTATCTTACTCCAATTCCTGTACTTGTCTTGAAATTTCTCAGTGTGTGTAGTCCCAATCCTTTTTTGCTTTTCTTTGGTGTCTATGTGCCTCCTCCATTTACCTTGTCTCTACTGGCGTTTCTTATGGTCAAACTTGCCTCTTTTTTCCCCCCCTCCTCTGATACTGTCCTGTTTTGTAGGTGACATCAGCGTTGTGCCTAAGGCTACCTTAGACCACACGAGTGGTGTTCACCTTGCCT
This sequence comes from Hyla sarda, assembly GCF_029499605.1. Lineage (NCBI taxonomy): Eukaryota > Metazoa > Chordata > Amphibia > Anura > Hylidae > Hyla > Hyla sarda. The sequence continues at coordinate 269,757,839 of NC_079194.1, read as the reverse complement.
CTCATTACCTTGCTACATGGTGTTTGGCTATGGGCTGTTGGATGTTAGGATGTTTTGTGTTAGACCAGTGATTCCCAACCGGGGTCCCCTGGCACGTTCTGCACTGCCCGGGGTGCCGCGGGATTTTGCCGTGAATTTCTAATTTTTGTTTAATTTCCCACCCCAGCCTACGCGCCTGTGACACACGACACTGGCGTCCCCCTCCCCCCTGTGGCGCAGTAAGCCGAAAATGGTGCCCTGCTGAAGAGGGGAAGATGCCGTAGAACTGCAAGCTGTGCCCCGTGCCGGCTTGCTTAAGGTACTATACCCTTTGTACCCTTAACACCGACCCCCCCCCCCCGTCACCCATGTCCACCCCTGTCACCCATGTTCACCTCCCCTGTCCACCCCCCAGTCTACCCTGTCACCCATGTTCACCCCTCTGTCCCTTTTGTGTCACCCCTCTTTTACCCCCTTATCATCCTTGTCCCCCCCCCGTCAGCCATGTCCACCTTGGCCACCCCTCTGTCACCCCTGTCCATCCCTTTGTCACCCATGTCACCCCCCTCATCCACCCCTCTGACCACCCCCCAGTCTACTCCTCTGTCACCCATGTCCACCCCTATTCACTTCTCTGTCCCTTTGTCACCCCTTTTATCCCCTTGTCACGCCTGTTTACCCCACAGTCTACCCCAATCTACTTCCTGTCACCCCTTTTAACCCCCTTGTCATCCTTGTCCATCACCCCTGTCACCCATGTCCACCTTTGTCACCCCCCCCCCAGTCTACCCGCCTGTCTCCCATGTCCACCCCCCTATTCACCCCTCTGTCCCTTTGTCACCCCTCTTTTAATCCCTTTGTCATCCTTGTCCACCTTGACTACCCCCCTATCCACCCCTCTGTCACCAATGTTCACACCCCCCCAGTCTATCTCCCTGTCACCCATGTCTATCCCCCCCTATTCACCCCTCTGTCCCTTTGTCACCCCAGTCCACCCCTCTCTGTCACTCCTGTCCACACCTCTTTTACCCTCTTGTCACCCTCCTGTCATCCATGGCCACCCCCTATCCACCTCTGTCACCCATGTTTACTCTCCATTTTCCACCCCTGACCACATCCTTGTCACCCATTTCCATCCCCTATTCACCCCTTTGTCACACCTGTCCACCCCTGTTATCACCTTGTCACGCCTGTCCACCCTTGTCACCCCCTACCCCCCGTCACCCCCCCCCCCCCCGTCACCCATGTTCGGTCTACTTCACCCATCTGTCACCCATGTACACTCCTCTGTCACCCCGTACACCCCTCTACCACCCATGTACGCTCCTCTACACCCCCGTCACCCATGTACACTCTTCTGCCACCCATGTACACCCTTCTGCCACCCATGTACACTCATCTACACCTGTCACCCCCTACACTCCTCTGCCACCCATGTACACTCTTTTACAACCCTCTGTCACCATGTATACTCCTCTACAACCCTCTGTCACCCATGTGCATTCTTCTTCACCGCACTGTCACCCATTTCCTCTTCTACACCCCTCTGTCTCCCATACACACCCCTCTGTCACCCATGTACTCTCCTCTACACTGCTCTGTTTCCCATGTACGCTCCTCTACACTGCTCTATTACCCATGTACGCTCCTCTACACCCTCTGTCACCCATGTGCGCCCCTCTGTCACCCATGTGCGCCCCTCTGCACCCCTCTGTCACCTATGGAAAAAAAGTGCGGAGCCTAATAGGTTTATTTTGCAGGTTTAATGGTGAAGAATTTTGGCTGTAAGAAATTGTCATGATGGCCGGGCCAGATGAGAAGAGAAGGGAACGGCGCTGATTAGAGAAGACGTCATTTGTGAGTTGCTGTCTAAAGCAGCACTTTGATCTACATACCCACAGGTAAATAGATATTGTCCACACAAAGAAAAAAGTAGTTGGCACTGCTGGTTACTCACTTTTATATGGGTCCTTACGGGTGTAGTCACACTGCGCGTTCCTATTCTATCCTATGTTAGCGTGGTGCTCTGCCCGCCCATAGCAAAGGCACAAATTGTAACAAAAGAAGTCCGCAGACGGCACTCACAATTCAGCAGAAGTTTATTCGGGAACGCTGGACATCAACAACAAACACGCCAGGTGAGTCAACCGGTTTCGCGCTACACAGAGCGCTTACACGTGACCTCTGACATCATCAATCCCCTCCCCCTTAAATACACATGTCATATAACATCAGTGTATTATTAGAATAACGATAAAATCAATTGAAATAACAATATAGAAAAGGGTTAAAAGCACATAGTGATAATACGGGGGCTGTGTTTTTTCATTAAGGACATGCTTTATCATCTTTACGGACTGCATTCATATAACGCTAAGTCTAAACGGACTCCCAACTTATGGAAAAATGTTGAGGTCCTCACGTAGGTTCAGTCCTAGTGGTCCTACAGCATCTGTACTTATGATAATTTCTGTTTCTTTTTGTAATAAATATTTGTGTCTATCCCCACTGTATTTAAAAGGTTCAATTGTCATAAGTCTACAAATTTAAGGTCCTCTATTCTACTATTGTTTATCATCTTCATATGTTCTATTACTCTGGGACATCCTTTATTAGTAGTGAGCGAACGAAGGTGTTCCCTATTCCTTTTGTGAACAGGTCTTATCATTTTTCCAATGTAGTACAGCCCACATGTGCATATAAGTGCATAAACTACATATGAGGTTTTACATGTAATAAAATCCTGAATATTATAATTTTGCATACCTAGTTGAACATTTTTAGTTTGAAGCACATGTGGGCATATACTACAATGGCTGCACCTAAAGCATCCTTGTGGCTTGGATTTTTCTATCCAGTTCGTAGATCTCGTCTCCTGTAATCTCCCCTTCACAATATGATCTCTGATGTTCTTTGTCCTACGGAAAGAAATTAATGGTTTATTTAATGGATGTTTACCTAAGATCTCATCCTGTTGCAATATGTGCCAATTTTTATGTATAGCCGATCTAATTCTCGTCTCCATAGGACTATACATAAAAGAAAAAGTGAAGTTTTTTGTATGATGGGACATATTTTGACTTTTACTTCCTTCTGTTTTTTTCTTATTATTTAACAACTGGCTACGTAACATTTTTCTAACTTGTTGTAGAGCTTCATTAACCTCTTAAGGACGCAGGGCGTATCCATACGCCCGTGGGAATTCCGGTCCCCACCGCTAGCCGGTTGGGGACCGGAGCCGGATGCCTGCTGAAATCGTTCAGCAGGCATCCCGGCATATCGCCCAGGGGGGTCATTATGTCCCCCCATGTCGGCGATCGCCGCAGATCGCTGGACAATTCAGTCCAGCGATCTGCGGCGATTCCGGGTCAATCGGGTCTCCAGTGACCCGGTGACCCGGAATTACTGGCTGTTCGGGGCCGTCTCTGACGGCCCCGAACAGCCAGAGCCTGCAGGGGTGAGGTGGCACTGGTGCCACCTCACGATCGCCCTGATTCGTCGGCCGGATTACCGGCCGACCAATCAGGGCGCCTGCTGCGGGTGTCACTCCCGCACCCGCTCCGCCCCTCTTCCGGAGGGTGTGAGCGGGTGCGGGAAGACGACCCCGTGTGCTGGGGACCCCGATCCCCGGCGTCCATGTTGGGATCGGGGCCCCAGGAGCGACGGCGGCGGCGAGGGACAGTCCTGCGATGGAGCAGCAGCAGGAGGTGAGTTACAGCCTCCTGCTGTTGCTTAGCAACAGCTCCCAGCATGCAAAAAGGGCATGCTGGGAGCTGTAGTTATGCAACAGCAGGAGGCAGACCACCACAAATCCCAGCATTCCCTTATGGGCATGCTGGGACTTATGGTTTTGCAACAGCTGGAGGCACATTTTTTCTATGGAAAAGTGTACCTTCAGCTGTTGTGTAACTACAACTCCCAGCTTGCACAAACAGCTAAAGTGCATGCTGGGAGTTGTAGTGGTGCATCTGCTGGTTGCATAACTACAACTCCCAGCATGCCCGTTGGCTGTCGGTGACTGCTGAGAGTTGTAGTTTTGCAACAGCTGAAGGCACACTGGTTGTGAAACTTAGAGTTTTTTTTTTACCTAACTCAGTGTTTCACGACCGGTGTGCCTCCAGCTGTTGCAAACTACAACTCCCAGCAGTCACCTTACACCATGCACCATACATGCTGGGAGTTGTAGTTTTGCAACAGCTGGAGGCACACTGGTTTTGAAACACGGAGTAAGGTCACAAACTCCGTGATACATAACCAGTGTGCCTACAGCTGTTGCAAAACTAAAACTCTCAGCATGTACAGTCTGTCAGCGCATGCTGGGAGTTGTAGTTTTGCAACAGCTGGATGTTTGTCCCCCCCCCAATGTGAATGTACAGGGTACACTCACATGGGCGGAGGATTACAGTAAGTATCGGGCTGCAAGTTTGAGCTGCAGCAAATTTTCTGCAACAGCTCAAACTGCCAGCGAGAAACTACTGTGGACCCCCGCCCGTGCGACTGTACCCTAAAAACACTACACTAACACAAAAAATAAAATAAAAAGTAAAAAACACTACATATACACATACCCCTACACAGCCCCCCTCCCCAATAAAAATGAAAAACGCTGGTACGCCACGGTTTCCAAAACGGAGCCTCCAGCTGTTGCAAAACAACAACTCCCAGTATTGTCGGACAGCCGTTGACAGTCCAGGCATGCTGGGAGTTTTGCAACAGCTGGAGGCACCCTGTTTGGGAATCACTGGCGTAGAATACCCCTATGTCCACCCCTATGCAATCCCTAATTTAGGCCTCAAATGCGCATGGCGCTCTCACTTTGGAGCCCTGTCGTATTTCAAGGCAACAGTTAAGGGTCACATATGGGGTATCGCCGTACTCGGGAGAAATTGGGCTTCAAATTTTGGGGGGTATTTTCTGCTTTTACCCTTTTTAAAAATGTAAAGTTTTTGGGAAAAGAAGTATTTTAGGTAAAAAAAAAATATATATATATTTTTTTTTACATATGCAATAGTCGTGAAACGCCTGTGGGGTATTAAGGTTCACTTAACCACTTGTTACATTCCCCGAGGGCTCTAGTTTCCAAAATGGTATGCCATGTGGGTTTTTTTTGCGGTCCTGGCACCATAGGGGCTTCCTATATGCGGCATGCCCCCAGAGCAAAATTTGCTTTCAAAAAGCCAAATGTGACTCCTTCTCTTCTGAGACCTGTAGTGCACCAACAGAGCACTTTTCACCCCCATATGGGGTGTTTTCTGAATCGGGAGAAATTGGGCTTCAAATTATGGGGGATATTTTCTGCTATTACCCTTTTTAAAAATGTAAAACTTTAGGGAAACCAAGCATTTTAGGTAAAAATGTTTTTTTTTTTTTTTTACATATGCAAAAGTCGTGAATCACCTGTGGGGTATTAAGGTTCACATTACCCCTTGTTACGTTCCCCGAGGGGTCTAGTTACCAAAATGGTATGCCATGTGGTTTTTTTTGCTGTTCTGGCACCATAGGGGCTTCCTAAAGGTGACATGCCCCCCAAAAACCATTTGACGCTCCTTCCCTTCTGAGCCCTCTACTGCGCCCGCTGAACAATTAACATAGACATATGAGGTATGTGCTTACTCGAGAGAAATTGGGTTTCAAATACAAGTAAAAATTTTCTCCTTTTTACCCCTTGCAAAAATTCAAAAATTGGGTCTACAAGAACATGCGAGTGTAAAAAATGAAGATTGTGAATTTTCTCCTTCACTTTGCTGCTATTCCTGTGAAACCCGTAAAGGATTAAAACGCTTACTCAATGTCATTTTGAATACTTTTGGGGGTGCAGTTTTTATAATGGGGTCATTTATGGGGTATTTCTAATATGAAGACCCTTCAAATCCACTTCAAACCTGAACTGGTCCCTGAAAAAAAGCGAGTTTCAAAATTTTGTGAAAAATTGAAAAATTGCTGCGGAACTTTGAAGCCCTCTGGTGTCTTCCAAAAGTAAAAACTCATCAATTTTATGATGCAAACATAAAGTAGACATATTGTATATGTGAATTAAAAAAAATTATTTGGAATATCCATTTTCCTTACAAGCAGAGAGCTTCAAAGTTAGAAAAATGCAAAATGTTCTAATTTTTCATCAAATTTTGGGATTTTTCACCAAGAAAGGATGCAAGTCACCCAAAAATTTTACCACTACGTTAAAGTAGAATATGTCACGAAAAAACAATCTCAGAATCAGAATGATAACTAAAAGCATTCCAGAGTTATTAATGTTTAAAGTGACAGTGGTCAGATTTGCAAAAAATGGCCGAGTCCTTAAGGTGAAAAAGGGCTCAGTCCTTAAGGGGTTAAGTATAGATTCCGGATAACCTCTTTCTTTTAGTCTATCCCATAACTGTTTGGTCTGTATTTCAAATGTCTCCGTCTCTGTGTTAATGCGTCTAAGTCTAATGAACTGTCCAAAGGGGAGAGATTTTTTGACATGGTTAGAATGAAAGCTGTCAAACCTCAATAACGAATTAGTAGCGGTGGGTTTCCTATAACCTTCAATTGCTAGGTTATTATTTATGACTGTTAATTTTGTATCTAAGAACTCTATACTATTTGACCCCAAGACACTGGTAAAATGCATGTTGTGATTGTTTTCATTCATATATGTGACAAACTGGTGAAACTGGTCAGTGTCACCTGACCATATCACCAGTATGTCATCCACATACCTAAGGTAAAGTACCAGAGGGAGCTATTGATGGTGGTATTTTAAATAAGAGGGAGTTGGATTTTTAAAAAAATAAAAACCCATCAGTTGCCAAGTTTTTATTACTTTCCTAAAATACATAAAGATGAGAAAAAAACACCCTGGCGGCCAATTATCTCGGGAATAGGTGCAATAAGCTGTAATCTTTCACATTATTTTGATCTTTTCCTGCAAAGCTATGTTCGCAATCTTTCTTCCTACTTAAGAGATTCAACACATCTTATTACTGAACTACAAAAGATCCAACTTAGTGGTCATTTTTCTTTTTTGACCCTTGATGTGAGTGCACTTTATTCCCATATCCCTGAGTGGAAGCTGTGAAGCATTTTTTACATAGTGATAATGATATGAGTAGCGCACAGAGTCACTTTATATGCAATGCTATTTCTTTTATCTTACAACACAATATGGGATATTTATCAATACCTGAGCAGAGTTAAGGTTGCCCATAGCAGCCAATCAGATTGCTTCTTTCATTTTTCATAGGCCTTGTTAAAAATGAAAGAACCAATCTGATTGGTTGCTATGGGCAACTGCACCACTCTTCTTCTACACTGGTTTTGATGAATCTGCCCCAATGTGTTTTCTTTTAATGAGCATATATATCGTCAAGTACGTGGATGTGTGATGGGTACTCGTTTCGCGCCCAGTTATGCAAATTTGTTACATGTCGCGCATCCATGTATACTTTTTTTTTTTTTATAAGAGATTTATTGATGACCTGTTTATTTTATGGGGGGATCTGAATTGGAGGCCATTGAATTTGTCCAGAAACTTAATTTTAATGAATGGGGTCTTAATTTTACTTTAAATTCTTCCGATACTTCCATAGTGTTTTTAGATCTTGAAATTTTCAAGAATCTGAACAACACTTTTAAAACAAGGACCCATTTTAAAAAAAAGTTGATGTGAATAGTTTTTTAAATTATGATAGCTGTCATTTTCCAAAGTGGGTCAGGAATATACCCTTTGGACAATATCAAAGGATCAAAAAGAACTGTACCCTGGATGCTGATTTTAAAGCACAATCTAAATTATTGTATACACGTTTTAGAGAAAAGGGCTACCCTAAAAAAATGTTGGAGTCTGCTTTTAAAAAAACTAACACTATCGAACAAGCTGACTTGTTAGTCCCGAAAACAAAAATAAAAGAGAATAAGAATAAAGAAAAACGTAAATTTAATTTTATTACCAATTTTAATAGTTTTACTTTCCAGATTCAAAAAACTTTGAAGAATCATTGGCCTATATTAATGCAAAATCCGATTTTAAAACAGCAGCTCCCGAAAGCACCAGCAATGACATATCGGAGGGCAAAGAGTTTGCGGAACTACCTTGCGCCCAGTCGTCTCAAAATAGAAAAAGATAAAAAATGCTGTGGTGAATACGGAAAAATAGGAACCTTTAAATGTAATGTCTCTAGATGTTTGTGTTGTAAATGGGTTCCTCAGTGCAATTCGAAAAAGGTGATATCCTTCTCTACGGGTGAATCTTTTGCCCTGAGAGAAGTGAACAATTGTTCTTCTACCTATTTGGTCTATCTATTAACATGTACCTGTGGCCTGCAATATATTGGCCGCACGATTCAAACGCTGAGGGCCCGCATGAATAAGCATAGATTTAATATTCATGCGAAATTTATGCAGCATAGCGTGTCCCGTCATATTGCTTTGATGCACGATGGGGTCAGGGCCAGATTAAGAGGATCATGGACCTGGTGCTGAAGATTGTGATGGGCCTTTTTATCAAAGTATATAAAATGAAAACGCAACACAAAGAAATTTTGTCACATGTTTTATGCACATTAAATTACCAGGATAGCTGAATATATGTTAGTGTATGGAACCTTTGCATATCTTTATAGAATCTGTTCTTTAGCTAAAAAAAAAGAAACAACTCACTTTTATGGGGGCCCGGAGTGTCAAAGAGGTGTGGCAGAGGGTCTACTATGCCCCCCAGACTGTAACACCTATCCGATGTGACGTCACATCCGCTGCTTCTTTGGGTAACACGCAGGGCTTGCTTGCCAGTGATGTGTTGCCACTTGTGAACCACAATCCCTATTCATGGTGCATGCACAGGATGTCAGGTCTGAATTCAAACCTGTCGGACTGCTCATGCATCACAATCCCCATTCACGGCGCATAGGGGATGCATGTGTCGAAGAAGGCGAGGAGAAGTGTTGCCTTAGCGCACCCTTGCCACACCTCTTTCACACTCAATGCATCCCTAAAAAATGTTTTTTTAGCGAAATAAAGGATCAAACAACATCTATGACGATATGCAAAGTATCCATACACCAACATCTTTTATGGCTATGCTAGCAATTTCATATGCATAAACTTCTTTCACACTGCCATTAGCACATGGCAGTATGACAGCCATCAAGGGAGCGTGGAGGAATAACGGGAGAAAAGTTACTGCTTGCGCCATCTTCTCCTGCTAGTCCCGTTACAAAATAACGGCGCCCGACAGACCCCATTATAGTAAATGGGATCCATCGGGACCCGTTATTGCACGTTATGCCCCATCTCAAAAACTGCCGTTAAAGGCTGAAAAAAAAGGGCCTAATGGCCGTTTAAGGGGCTGCTCAGCGTTTGGAACAAACTGTTCCGAACGCTGGAGCCGGCGCTGGAAGCTCGTGACGTCACGCCCCCTCCCATAGACTTGCATTGAGGGGCCGGGGTGTGATGTCATGAGGGGGTGGGGCAATGACGTCACAAGCTTCCTGCTCCAGTGTTCGGAACAGTTTGTTCCAAATGCTGAGCAGCAGAGTACCCCTTTAAGGACGGGGCACAATGGCAGTGTGAAACTAACGTACGACAGATGCACTTTAAACAATTTTAATTTTCACAAGTGTGAACCCTGTCCATCTATAGAGCCCAAATGGTAATGCCATTTCTTAGTGGGACTCACAGGCAATATCTTCTCTCATCAGCGTCGTCCTCTTGTACTTTATTTTCCATCCAGCTCGGACCGCTGTGACGATTCCTTCCAGACGTATATAGTTTCTGCAGAATTGGTAGGGAAATATTTTAGGTGCAGCAATTACCCAGCACCACATAAAGTAGTACAGCTATAAGAAGATATGTCATTCAGAAACCAGGAAAAGCTCTTCACACCTAGCTTTTTTATGCTCCTGAATGGCATATCTGCTTATCATAGCTCAGCTATTATAGACAGATTTGCCTGTAACATATAATCAAAGCTGTATATAACAGCTCAGCTATTATAAGCAGGTATACCATTTGTGGTCATTGCTCGAAGAGTCGATTTGACCTGTGACCTAACCAAACATCAATATCACAAGTTATTCATACTTACATTTCTGGATACCTGGAGTTGTCAATAAGTATCAAAAATAAATAGAGATGATAACAAACAAAATACGGTTGATGTGTGCCCAAAACCGCGTACGGAGGGAATGCCTATAGAGGGCAAAAAAGACAGTACATGAAATGTAAGATGCAACTCTATTTTATTTAATTTAACGCCAACACCTTGAACACCCTGGCCATTTCACAAGAGGGATCAGGAATGTACTTATCAAAACAACTTGAATTCCATCGGCCCAACTTTTTGATGATGTGGGCAGGAACTTCGTGTTTGGATGCTGCCGACGCAGCCCCAATCCGAAATGAGTGGCCCGTGATGCGTAGCAGATCATGGCCTAGCGTTTTTACTAACGTATGGACGTGGCTAAGGAATTGCGCAGTCGTGAGAGCGGATGACCCGAGAGGCAGAAGCGGACTGTCCGTCGATTTGCCTACCAACATGGATATGAGTTGGGCAAAGACTGTCACTGGACACCACTGGTGAGCCATTGGAAAGTATTTGATAACCGCACCGTGCCTGTTGGTTTTAGTGGATAGCAAAGTGAGTGTGAAACCATAACTGCAAGGTGACAGCTGACCCAGAGACAGACCCGGTGACCTGTTAGAATGGGTGAATTCCCCTGGCCTAAGAAACCCATAGAATGCCAGATAGATAGCTGCTTTAATCACCGTGCTGACCTGATAACCGAAAGGATACGTGTCCAGGAGAGAAGACATGCCCCGAAATAAGTCACCCGTGACTGGCAGACGTGAAGGAGGCCTGGGTGCCGCGAGCATCTGTACGCCTTTGAGTGCTGCCTTGACTGCATGCGAAGAGTGTAGAGAAAGTGCTTCAGGGTGAGAAAGAGAATGGTAGTGTTGCAATCCGGAGAGGTGAAGTTTGATAGTATTGTATGATAAGTGTAGTGAAGAGTGGCAAAAACCAACAAAAGCCAGAGCGTTGTGAACGGAGATGACAGGGGCCAACCCTACTTTGTCCATGAAAGAAGTGAACAAGGTGATGGCTGAGTCGTAGGCTTCAATGGTTCTAGGGGCCAGTGATCTAGGGGCCAGTGACTAAAGAGTTAGCCACTTCTGAATAGGCATCTAGTCCATGACTAGATCCCTGAAGGAGGGGGCCGGGACGCCCGCTGCGTCTGCGTCTGGACACACCTGAAAGAACACGTTATATTTAGCTCTGGAAAGTGCATCCGCTGCCAAGTTCTTTGACCCCTCTATATGTTGGAACGCAAAGTGAAATTTGTGAAGAAGTGAAAGCCACGTAAAGCGTCTCACAAACCTCATAATGTGCGCTGAGCTGGAACGCCCTTTGTTCAGGATGTCAACTGTAGACGCGTTGTCACACAGGAATCTGACAGTGTTATGTGCCCAGGTGTCCCCCCAGACGAAAGCCGCAGCTACCACTGGGTAAATCTCGAACAGGGCTGAGGTCCTTTTGAACCCGGGGATACCGAACACCTCCGGAGGCCATGCGCTGGCCAACCAACGGCAACCATGCAACGCTGCAAAGCCCACAGCCGAGGAGTCGGTTACTACCAACGGAGACTGGTCTGACAACGACGGAACGGAAATCGAAATTCCGTTCCATCCCGACAGAAACAAGTCCCACATCGCTAGGTCTGCCATAGCCTCCTCATCCATGCGAACTGAGTCCCGCTGCCCTGATACCGATGGTAGCAGCGCTAACAGCCTGGAGATAAATGATCGACCCTGAGGGACAATCCGCATCGCAAACGCCAAAATGCCTAACAAACTCTGCAGTTCAACCCTAGTAACTGAGCGGCACTTTGAAAACTTGTGTATCGTCTGTTGTATCCTCGCCAGTTTCTCTTGAGGCAAACTGGCCTGCATACTGGCTGTATCCAGAGTGATGCCCAAGAACGTGAGTCGCTTAGTGGGACCCTTAGTGCGCTTAGTGCGACGTGAGTCGCTTAGGGGACACCGGGACCCCTAATTTGAGGAATAGACACCGTAATGACTCGAGGTTGGTTGGGCTGGAAGCCGGATGTTCCAACAGGAGAAAGTCATCTAGGTAGTGAATTGTGAACTCGCAATTTGCCACATTCTGTAAGGCCCAGTGTAGTGCTATGGCAAGCTAGTTGAATAACCACGGGCTGCTTTTGGCCCCAAATGTCAACCTCACTGCAAAATAGTATTGCTCCAGCCATTTTACCCCATACCACTTCCAGGGGTCTTCCCGGATCGGCAACAACTTGAAGGCGTCTGTGATGTCTGCCTTAGAGAGCCAGGTGCCCCTCCCTAACTGTACGATCACCTGGATGGCCTGGTCTATGGAGGCATACCTCATGGAGAACTCGTCTGACGGGGTTAGTGAGTTTATACTGGGGACTGACGTGGAATAAGGCGCAGAGAGGTCGTAAATCAATCTTCTTTTATTACTGAACTTGCCCTTGGCTAAGCCCAGTGGGCTGACTCTCCAGACCTCAAAGGGAGAGCAGGAAAAAGGGCCTATGACAAAGCCCTTCTCCACCTCTACCTGAAGTAGGGAAGAGACTATCTCCGGCTCCCCGCATGCTGACATGAGGTTCCTGCATTCGACAGTGAACTGAGGTACTGCTACCAGGCCCGTGTGAAACCCGCTACAGAAGCCCGTCACCAGCCAATTGACCCATGTGGGATCAGGATGACCAGCCAGAATCTGAGCGAGGGCCTGAACCTGCACCCCGACTAGTCATGCCTGATTGCCCCTCAGCGTACAAATCGTGCTGGGATGAGCCCTATAACAGTTGAAACACACGTGGAGCAGACGACAGTACGTGCAGGATGCTAAGTTGAAGTTGTTACAAATCTGTGTCTTCCCCAGGTATCTCACAGGAAGGCCCAATCTGTCTACCGCGGAAGATTTCTGCGATGAAGAACAGGCCACGGCCGGGGCTTTGCTAGAGCTCGCCTCACTGTGCTCGATTAACTGAGAGCACCAGGCTGCCGTGTGCGTATTGGCATTGCAAATGCTGCAGGACTGGCTTTTCAGGCCGGCGAAGTGGTCGCAGAACAATTCAGTGTCCACTGCTGCCCAATTCGTGATGTAATTGAACTGGGCGTAAGCTGCTGCCGCTTTAGCAGCGAAGGACTTATGATAGTCATAGAACGTGGTGCCCCCATACTTATATGCCAACTGTGAAATTTTGTGCAGATATGAGTCAAGCTCCTCCCTGCGCTCAGGCTTTGCCGAGCACACCACATCCCTGTATAAACCAAAGGCTATGACGAACTCCACGATGCTCAACTTCCTGTTGAGTCGTGCATCTTTGCTTTTGAACACCACCGAGAGTTCGCCACAAGCCACGGTCTTAGTCTCATTGAGATCGTTCGTCGCAATCAACAATGAGGCCAAGTTCACATCTTTCCCCTCCAAGATGTCCTTTTTTATGGCAGCAGGGATGAAGTGTGCTGGTGTGATGTTGGGGGGATGTAGCTGCGTACCTGAGTTGACCGCCTGTACTGTAGGCGGCCTGGGAGGAGCGAGGGTGGCAGGGGTTGTAGAGACCCTGTCACGTTCTACTGTATCCAACCTAGAGCCGAACGCCGTCATGGAGGTCATCGTAGTGTTCATCATGGAATGCAGTTGGGTTAGAGAAGTGTTCATGGTCCGCAAGGAAGGTACATCCTGACTGCCCCCTGGGTCAGCATCAGGGTTCAAGAGACTATACAGCTCCCCTTTCCTGGCAGACGCTGGGAAGGGAATCCCCTTCCTCCTCAGTTCCTCCATCAATTTGGGAATGGTCCAAGAGCGATATGATGGTAGGCTTCCCCGGTCGGAAGCCCTGGCTGGGGTATCCGGGACCGAAAGCGCCTCCTCGATATCGGATGGATTGGACATATCTACCGGACCTGTCCGGGCCAAGACGGGTGCCGGTGGGAAGATGAGATAAACATAAGTACCAGAAAACCTACGGGACCTAGCCTATGGTGAAGTTACTGACCTGTGACCGACAAGACCTAGACTCTGAGTGGAACCACGTGCGACTGATGAGGCAAACGAGACCTGACCCTGTGAAAATAGTGGGAAATAGAACTGGGCTTACGCTGTTGCTGGCACCGAGAATACCTGAACATACCAACCCGCCCCCTATTTAACCGTGGATCAGTGAATTGCCTAACCCCCTACTAAACACAACCACTGGGATATACATGCAAGTTTGAGATAAGGATTAGCTAACTTGTGTTGTTGCGCTGAAGACGAGTCAGAACAACACATGCAAACAGGCACCATCTGAAGATGAGTCAGACACGGTGGTAGCCTTATGCAATACATGAATCGCGGTATTGTTCTGAAGATGAGTCAGTAACAATACATACAGTAGGCCACATCTGAAGAAGAGTCAGATCATTGGTTAACCTCACTGGAACATGTTCGTGTGTACCCGCACAGTGACAGAAGGACTCCCGCGGGCGCACGAGAGCGCCACCAGCCGACCATGGTGCGCCCCCGCCCGTCCGCAGATGGCCGTGTATGCCTGTACCCACGAACATATTGACTAAGGAGTGCTCTGAAGGCGAGTCAGTAGCCACTGAAATTTTTTTATTTATTTTGCTCTGAAGATGAGTCAGCGGCAAGGTATCCCTCCAACCAGGGTCTGACCGGCTGAGTGAACTATATACTGTTGATACCGTGACTTAACCAACCCCAATTACCTAGGAAACTAGCGAATTCTGAATTGATTTTGACACACAGACACGACCGAACCACCTGCAGGATAGAAACAACCAGCGTAAATGAATACAGTTAACATGAGCAACCCTATGGCGACCGGCACTATCATCGCCGCTCCGGACCTCCTGCTAAGCGACCACAGCACCCATCTGTAAGCAATAACCGCCATGCCTCTATATAGACACAGCCGTTTATATATCTAATTTTATTTTAATTTTTCTCCATATACACACACACTCTATGCACCTTCTATACCTCTATGTACATATATGTGTTTTTTTTGTTTGTTTTTTGCGAGGGGGGGCGGTGTTTGACGTGGATTCCCCAAGCCACGCTGAGGGAGGCAAAGTCAGTGTCCCACTTGCCAGCTTAGCGACAGCCTGTCCGGCCAGGAGATACTTGGCCAGCAGGCTGCGCTACCCCGGGCCCCTCATTGTGTTCACGTGACCCCGCAGCGTTGCTCCGGCACCGAGACGCCGGAACACGCTGCGGGAGTTAGAACGAGACTACGATGAGAGCCGTGTCGCAACCACGTGACCGGCCCGACACGTTACCGGCCCGACACGTGACCGGCCTGTCACGTGACCGGCCGTGCTGCCTCGAGGGGGGGACCGCTTGCAGCAGCGGCCTACGGAACGGCTGCTGGCGTCACCGCCGCCACTACCAGCCGTGACAGGGAGCGGCGAGCGGCGAGGCTGCCCGGCTGACACCGGGAACGAAAGGGCGCGGAAGGAACAATGCTACCGGCTTGCCCTGGAACCGGGCGGCTGACGGTGAGAGGAATAGGGAGGGATGGGCGGCTGCGTGTGGACCGGAACCCGGGCTTACCTGCTCCTCGATGACAATGGACCGGACCAAAATACCGACCGACTCCTGCAACCACACTTCCTGCTCCCGGGGACGTATGAGCTCACAGCGGCGTTCAAACCAAACACCGCCAAACGCACCATACGCCCCTGGGAGTGAGAGAGGGAGGTATTTAAAGCCCTCGCCACTCCCACAAATTCAGCCTAATTAGGCTTCCCACTTAGGAGCATGAAAAAGCTAGATGAGAAATTGTCATCTAGCTTTTCTGGGCTCCTGAATGGCATATCTGTTTATCATAGCTCAGCTATTCTAGACAGATTTGACTAAAAGTTATAGGAAAATCTATCTATAATAGCTGAGCTATGATAAGCAGATATACCATACAGGAGCCCAGAAAAGCTAGGTGACAATTTCTCACCTAGCTTTTTCATTCTCCTGAATGGCATATCTGCTTATCATAGCTCAGCTATTATAGACATATTTCCCTATAACATATAGTCAAAGCTGTCTATAACAGCTAAGCTATTATAAGCGGATATGCCATTCAGGAGCATTCAAAAGATAAGTGAGAAATTGTCATCTAACGTTTCTGGTCTCCTGAATGGCATATTTGCTTATCATAGTTCAACTATTATAGACAGCTTTGAATATATGTTATAGGGAAATATGTCTATAATAGCTGAGCTATTATAAGCAGATATGCCATTCACAAACCCAGAAAGGCTAGGTGACAATGTTTCACCTACTTTTTCATACTCCTGAGTGGCATATCTTCTTATAATAGCTCAGCTACTATAAACAGAAATGCCATTCAGGAGCATGAAAAAGCTGGGTGAGACATTGTCAGTTCATGCCTGGTGGACTAGTGATACCTTTGGGAGAAACTCCTGGGGCAGAGAGTAATGTGCGCCGGTGGCGGGACCTCAGGCAGGTGGCAGCTACAGCACACACAGTCATTTTTTAAACGAAAGGGGGGGAGGAGTCTCATACCCTGATGTCATGTGGGGCACACAGGTCAGCAGGTTACGCAGCCACGTCACCACCAGGGCCGTAGGTAAGCCTGTGGGCCGGCCTGGGACATCACAGGGCCAGCCCTCTTTTACTGTTAACCAGAGGCGGCTCTAGAATTTGTGAGGCCTTAGGCGTAACTGGAACATGAGGCCCCTGCATCATTTTCTGAAGACTTCACATAGTGATCCGATTGTCTGTGAGATGCCAAATTCTGTCCAGTACATAGAGACCACAATCACCAATAATACCAGTATACAAGGAGGGCAAAATTGAAAAAAAAAAAAAAATACCATTTAGCAACTTTTGGGGTGCGTCCGTTTCTATGCAGTGCACTTTTCGATAAAAAGACTCTTAATCTTTATTCTGTAGGTCCATACGATATAGGTCCATTTATATAGGTTATTTCTATTTAACTACTTTAAAAAATCTTGTACAAAAATGAGTTTGCTTTAAAGTGTCTCTTCTCACCCATATAACCCTTTTATTTTTCCACATACAGGGCTATATGAGGGCTCATTTTTTTGTGCTGCCATCTGAAGTTTTTATCAGGACCTTTTTTTTATGACACCTTTTGACCATGTTTTATTTTTGCCCAAAAATACGCACTTTTGGACTTTGATATTTTTTCACGCTTTTGCCTTTCACTGTGTAACTCAATTAACATTGTTATTTTTTTTTTTTCACATTATTTCATTTATTATTATTTTTTTACACTTTTTTTAGTCCCCATCTATAGGCCGGCCAGTATAGGCCAGCGAGAACAGGGACATAATACTGTGGGGCTATATACAGCGACTGTGCTGTACCCACTGCCCTGGTTACTATTATATACATATATATGCATATGTTTATATGCATATATATAGCAGCCAGGGCAGTGGGTACAGTACAGGGCAGCTGATGTATATAGACCTGCATTATTATGTCCCTGTATACCAATGACTGTGCTGCGTCATCTGAACTGGCTAGCCCATATTACATACATTATATACGTAATATGGGCCAGGCAGGGCAGAGAACACAGCACAGTCATTGATATACAGTGACATAATACTGCTGGGTTATATACAGTGGTCCCTCAACATACGATGGTAATTCGTTCCAAACGACCCATCGTTAGTCGAATCCATCGTATGTTGAGGGATCTGTGCAATGTAAAGTATAGGAAGCTGTACTCACCTGTCCCCGTCACTCCGGACCAGGTCCTCACCGCTCCCGATGCTGTCCCAGGGGCTCCCGATGCTGTCCCGCTGCTCCGGTGTCTTCTTCGCGATCCTCCGGTGTCTTGCGCATCTTCTGCAGGGTCCGGGCCTCTTTCTGGTGACGTTATTACGCTGCTGCGCCGGCGCGGCGTGCGTAGTGACGTAATAACGACGCCGGAAAGCAAGGCCCGGACCCTGGAGAAGATGCGCAAGACACCGGAGGATCGCGAAGTGGACCCGGAGCAGCGGGAATAGGTAAGCGAACTTGCTAGGGATGCTTAAACTGCTATCCGACAGCAGCTTAAGCATTTTGCGCTGTCGAATAGCAGTTTATGCGATGGCCCTGACATATAAAAGCATCGTATGTCGATGCTGACATCGACATGCGATGGCCTCTGAGAGGCCATCGTATGTCGATTTTATCATATGTCGGGGCCATCGTAGGTCGGGGGGTTACTGTACATTAATTATGCTGTACCCCCTGCCCTGGCTACTATATACATGCGCGCATATATATATATATATATATATATATATATATACGCATATGTATAGCAGCCAGGGCAGTGGGAACAGCACAGCTGATGTATATAGCCCAGCAATATTATGTCACTGTATATCAGTGTTTCCCAACCAGGGTGCCTCCAGCTGTTGCAAAACTACAACTACGGCAAACTGGTAGTTGTAGTTTTGCAACAGCTGGAGGAACCCTGGTTGGGAAACACTGCTGTATATCAATTACTGTGCTGTGTTCTCTGGCTGGCCCATACAGCATATATATATATATATATATATATATATATATATATATATGGCACAGCACAGTCACTGGTATACAGTTAGTGACTGAATGCAGCCTGAGCCAGGCCCGGCCACTGGGACTTAACTACAGAACTTGTCACCTTCTTTTCCGCACTGATGGCCGCCTCTGCCGGTGGGACACTGCCAGACTGAACGGAGCTCCGCTCACATGGAGGGAAGATCCAGACAGCAGAGGCTGTACAGCTGTGAGGCAGTGTCTCTCTCTGCCGTCTCTCTTCTACTCTTCGGTGAGCAGCCGGGGGAGGGGTCGGGCGGGTAGGGACTATTAACTAATAAGCTGCAGTGTCTTTGGCACATGACCAGCCCCATCAGCCCCCTCTCTTAAAGGGGCAGCAGGGGCTGGTCGGAAGCAGCGCTGGAGCCCAAAGGAAGTGTTTTATTTTTAAACTTCACTCCCTGTGGTCGGGGCCGGAGAGTAGGGAGTTGCGCCGGTCGGTCTGTGCGGGCCACCGGGCCTATTTTAACGCCGGGGCCTGGAGCTGCCGCTCCATCCGCCCCTACGTTAATCCGGCCCTGGATGGGGTGGCTGAAGGTTTGTCCGTAATAGTGATTGAAACAATCCCAGAAGAAGCCCCTAACAGATTTCAAAGATTAATAAATAGGGAATCTTTCTGGATATTTAATCTTAACACATTCTCCCCGGCAGGTCTGAATGATGTTATTGAAAAAAGCAGATTTTTAGAACATCGCTATATATGCTCACATTTTATTGTTTTGAGTATCATTATGTGTAATTTTCATGTCTATATATATATATATATATATATATATATATATATATATATATATAAATTAGTAGAATTCCGCAGCACACAATCCAAGTAGATGAAAAAAGTGAAGTTTTATTCCATAAACAGGTGAAAGTTACAGCGACGTTTCAACCAGCTCTCCTGGTCTTTCTCAAGCATAACACAAGTGAACAAAAGGACCCATTTTATGGGCTATACAATTACAAATCCAATTTAGTGAAAAAAAGTATAAAATCAATATAAAGTGTACAAAATTCAAACAGTACATCACATGAACAAGTGTAAAAATATGTGTCAAATATATCTATATTCAATACATTATACGAATATAAACGTGAATCCCAAAATCATGTAAAATCCCTAATAAGGTTCTGATCACCTATTCAGAACAGATGTGTGAAAATTTAAAAATCATTAAAAAGCAATATTTGCAGTAACGGATCTGGGGCTCACTCACCGCCATGATGGAGAATGTAAGCGTGGGTGAAAAGTGACTGCGCATGTGCGCCCAGATACTATAGCGGAAGTCAGGGGATGTATCTAACATGTAGTCATGGTGACCATGTATGTACTGAGAGCGTCGGCCCTACTGCGCATTCTCATGGTGTTCCAAGCCTCGCTCTCATATCAGGAGCTCCGTCTCCCACTGCGCACGCGCGCAGTGTTCCAGGCCTCGTTCTCATACCCATCAGCTCATCTGACGTCCCGGTCACCATGGCAATGTGTCATGTGATAGAATGGTAAGTAAACAAATGAAAAAAATATATAAAGATAAGAAAAAATGAACCAAAACAAAAAATAAATAATAAATAAAAAATAATCAAAATGAAAATGGGACGGTCTAGTTATTTAAAGTATTCATACAGATCCCACATATATATTGAGACGTGTGGCTGCAGACCCGAGTAGCGGGCACAATGAAGTGTCCACACTCTGATCCGCTGGAGCACGGCATCCAGTGGTAGCCATAGTCTGAGGTCACCACTGCAACCAGCTCTCTATTCCACCACATATGCCCTAATCCTAGGTTAAAGAGGGGGACTGTAATTAGATTACTGGAACTGCGTCCAGATATGACTCATCCCATAGCTGTTGGCAACAGCAAAATTAAAGAATCAAAAGGAATATAAAATAAATAAATAATTAAAAAATTGAAGATGATAAAAACAATGATAATAATAATAATAATAAAAGATAAAAAATAAAAAATAAAAAAATATAATGAAAAAAAATAATAAAATAAAAATAAAAAATAAAAAATAAAATGAAAAAAATGAACAAAATACTAAATAAAATAAAATTGTGTATAATGATATGGTGTACTACATATATTATATGTATATCAAAATTAATGAATATCACACATGTAATATACATCCCCGACTTCCGACAGAAAATATCAAACAATAACTAGATTGAGTGTTATTTATTGTAAATGAATAAACGGAACATTTTTATATATAAACGTGAGTGACAATAATCCCCTCCGGTTACTGCAAAAAAGAAAGAGAAAGAACAAGGTTAATAATACTTTCTAAAAGGAAATATTCCAAAAATCTAAATAGTCATATCACTTGTGTTGTATACACCGGTTTACATGTAACCTAACTCAGAGAATGTCCAGGACTCATTACCTGCCTAGCACCCTATGTGAAATTTTGAAATCAACATTTAAACCATGAGGTCTCAAAGAATTAAGAATGTATATCCACTTAAGTTCAAGTCTTTTCAGACGTCCCTGCCTGTCACCCCCTCTTTTCAAAGGGGGTACATGGTCTAAGACCATGAATCTCAGGTCCCTTTCACTATGTGCAAGATCTGTAAAGTGCTTAGACACCGGGAGGTCAAGTTTATTCTTACGAATTGAGTATCTGTGTTGATTCAGTCTAGTCTTGAGGTCCCATGTGGTCTCCCCCACATACAGGAGACCACACGGGCACCACAAGACATAGACGACAAAAGATGTACTACACGTAAGATATTGTCTGATGGGGAAAACTTGTCCTGTGGACGGATGACAAAAGGACTCACCCTTTGCCATAAGTCCACAGTTGGTACAGGATCGGCAGGGGAAGCTTCCCCTTCTAAAAGTGGTAAGGTACTGTTGGCCACTCCTTTTGGTAGACATATCCGCTTTTACCAACTTATCTTTCAAGTTGGTAGGTCTCCTATAGGCCATAATGGGAGGTGACTTCAATTCTGGACTGTGTGTATATCCCTCAAGTAAATTCCAGTGTTTCCTAACAATTCTGCCAATCTCAGGGGAAAGATCATTGTACGTGGAGACAAACGCTATACGAGGATTTGTAGGTATCCTACTCTGTCCAGACACGAGTCCCCTTTGTGTCCTATCAATTCTGTCCTTTTGTCTCACTATTAATCCCACAGGGTATCCCCTATTCTTGAAATTTTGAACCATTCTGTCCAGGGCCTTATCATATTTTTCTTCCGAATCCGTGACCCTCCTTGCCCTCAGCAATTGGCTATAGGGCAAGGAGTTCACCATGGATCTAGGGTGACAACTATCGAATCTCAGCAATGTGTTGCAATCAGTGTCTTTTACATAGAGATCTGTAGTCAAATGGTTTCCCTGTATCGTCACTAACACATCCAGAAAGCTCACCGAAACATAAGAGTGGGTCAAAGTGAAGCGAATGTCTGGGTCCTGTTCATTAAGATAGTCCTGAAAAGATAATAAATCAGTCAGTGTTCCAGTCCAAATCAAGAATACATCGTCTATGTATCTCCACCACTCCAGGATAAACCTGGAGTGGTGGGACACATAGACGTAACGCTCTTCAAATTGCGACATAAAGATGTTGGCATACGTTGGCGCAACGTTGCTACCCATTGCGGTACCCCGCTTTTGCAAGAAAAATTTATCATTAAACACAAAGTAATTGTTTTCGAGTACTATACATAATAAAGCAACAATAAAGTCAATTTTAGCGGATGAAAAACCTGCCTGTAGTAAAGATGTGGTGACAGCCTCCACACCCCCACCATGCTGGATGGAGGTGTAGAGGCTCACCACATCAAAAGAGGCAATAATTGCCCCTTCTGGAATTTCAATATTTTCAATCCTAGAGAGAAAATCTGAAGTATCCCTAATATAGGATTTAGCTTGTGTAGCAAATGATCTGAGTACCTTATCAAGAAAGATAGAGACTCTAGAGGTTATAGAGTTTCTACCCGAAACAATTGGGCGCCCTGGTGGATTTGTCAAATCTTTATGCACCTTCGGTAAAAGGTAAAGTTGTGGTGTGACTGGGAATAAGACCGTAAGATATTTTCTAACATCCTCATCTATCACAGACATACTTAGCCCCATCTCCAATACTACCCTAATCTTTTTTTCTATAGTGAATTTTGGATCACCTGATAATTGTTCGTAGACCTCTGTGTCCTCAAGTTGTCTCTTTGCCTCATTCATGTATTGTCTCCTGTCCATGACCACGACCGCTCCACCCTTGTCCGCTGGTTTAATTACTAGGTCGTGGTCATGGACAAGAGACGACACTGCATCCAATTCACCCTTAGTCATGTTAGGATGTTTCAATTTCACATTCCTATTTTTTAATTTCAACAAATCCCTTCTAATGCAATCAGCATAGGTATCAATATCATGAGTATCAAAAACAGGATTGAAGTCACTCACATTTTTGAGGCCCAAGTCTTGTAATCTCATGCCACTAGAAGAGGGAGAAACAGCAGTTTGAGTATCATTAACATCACCCTTATGCAAAAACCAGGCTTTCAATTTTAATTTCCTAATAAATTGAGACACATCAAGTTCCAGCTGGAACCAGTCCATGTATGTGCTAGGGCAAAAGTTTAATCCCTTGCTAAGTACTTGCATTTGTTCAGGAGTCAATGTCTTTGAAGAGATATTGATAACATTAATCACTTCCTCTGTGACCCCTTGTTCTGTGATGCCTTGAAATTCCTGCGACCCCGAGTTCTTGCTCCTTCGGTTATGTTTTCTGCCACTCCTCCTGTAGCGTCCCCTTGTGGTGGACGTACCCCTAAAAAAGGCTTAGTGGTAATGTTGTTAATGTCCTCAGTCGTTGTAACCTTATTGGTAGAGTCAGTCCCATCCATAGTGTCCCGACCGCGTCTGTTCTTCCTCCAATTAGAGGATACTGCACTCCAATTATAAACTCTCCCCATTGAATAGTCATGACAGTCTCTCGACCACTTCCTCTTCTTATTTTCCTCTAGCTCACCCCTGAATTTAGTTAGAAAGTCCTTCTGTTTAGTCAAAAATTGTTGTAACTCTGTGTCCAATACAATATCCTTCAAGGTGTTTTCATAATCAGAAACCAGTTTCTTAACTCCAATCAGGTCTTGTTGTAAAAATTCTATCTGTAGCAAAATCAAGTCAAAAGAATATTTGTTGGAAATAGCTTCAAATTTCATACGATAGTCTGTATCATTTACATATGCATTGTCTCTAGGGTGAGCCCTCATACCCCTCGGTATCATTTGTGCCTTATAGTATTCTGCCATCATAGTGAGATGAAGTTGAAGATTAAGTAACTTTTTGGTTGAAAATTCATAATTCCTCTGTGTATCAATGCTTGACGGTGTATGCAGGAAAGTAGCGTCCTCTGACACACTACCAAGTATACGAGACACGTCAACATCAGTGTATGAAAAAACATTCACCATATTGTTACCTCTAGATGTTTCACTGTCCATCTTTATCAAGAGTCCAAAAAAAATTGAAGTGATGAAATCAGGTGCACGTTTGTAAACCAATAACAGTAATCCAAAAGAAACAGCACCCCAAAAAAAAGAGAAAAAGCGGTGCACGCAGAGCCGGACCCTGGTTAATGGTCCTATATGTAATACAAATTAGTAGAATTCCGCAGCACACAATCCAAGTAGATGAAAAAAGTGAAGTTTTATTCCATAAACAGGTGAAAGTTACAGCGACGTTTCAACCAGCTCTCCTGGTCTTTCTCAAGCATAACACAAGTGAACAAAAGGACCCATTTTATGGGCTATACAATTACAAATCCAATTTAGTGAAAAAAAAGTATAAAATCAATATAAAGTGTACAAAATTCAAACAGTACATCACATGAACAAGTGTAAAAATATGTGTCAAATATATCTATATTCAATACATTATACGAATATAAACGTGAATCCCAAAATCATGTAAAATCCCTAATAAGGTTCTGATCACCTATTCAGAACAGATGTGTGAAAATTAAAAAATCATTAAAAAGCAATATTTGCAGTAACGGATCTGGGGATCACTCACCGCCATGATGGAGAATGTAAGCGTGGGTGAAAAGTGACTGCGCATGTGCGCCCAGATACTATAGCGGAAGTCAGGGGATGTATCTAACATGTAGTCATGGTGACCATGTATGTACTGAGAGCGTCGGCCCTACTGCGCATTCTCATGGTGTTCCAAGCCTCGCTCTCATATCAGGAGCTCCGTCTCCCACTGCGCACGCGCGCAGTGTTCCAGGCCTCGTTCTCATACCTATCAGCTCATCTGACGTCCCGGTCACCATGGCAATGTGTCATGTGATAGAATGGTAAGTAAACAAATGAAAAAAATATATAAAGATAAGAAAAAATGAACCAAAACAAAAAATAAATAATAAATAAAAAATAATCAAAATGAAAATGGGACGGTCTAGTTATTTAAAGTATTCATACAGATCCCACATATATATTGAGACGTGTGGCTGCAGACCCGAGTAGCGGGCACAATGAAGTGTCCACACTCTGATCCGCTGGAGCACGGCATCCAGTGGTAGCCATAGTCTGAGGTCACCACTGCAACCAGCTCTCTATTCCACCACATATGCCCTAATCCTAGGTTAAAGAGGGGGACTGTAATTCGATTACTGGAACTGCGTCCAGATATGACTCATCCCATAGCTGTTGGCAACAGCAAAATTAAAGAATCAAAAGGAATATAAAATAAATAAATAATTAAAAAATTGAAGATGATAAAAACAATGATAATAATAATAATAAAAGATAAAAAATAAAAAATAAAAAAATATAATGAAAAAAAATAATAAAATAAAAATAAAAAATAAAAATAAAAAATAAAATGAAAAAAATGAACAAAATACTAAATAAAATAAAATTGTGTATAATGATATGGTGTACTACATATATTATATGTATATCAAAATTAATGAATATCACACATGTAATATACATCCCCGACTTCCGACAGAAAATATCAAACAATAACTAGATTGAGTGTTATTTATTGTAAATGAATAAACGGAACATTTTTATATATAAACGTGAGTGACAATAATCCCCTCCGGTTACTGCAAAAAAGAAAGAGAAAGAACAAGGTTAATAATACTTGCTCTTCTGAGTGTTGCTGTGTAAGAGGGGGCGTGAAAGAGGAGTTACAAAAACTGTGATTATCTGTTGTGCGGAGTGAATCTGTGGAGTGGGTGCGACTGCCTATAGTCTACATTCATATTTTGGGTAAGTTTTTCTCTTTTGCACATAGTGGGATAACTGTTAGAGTTTAAACACCCTTTTTCATTTTTTTTTTTTTTCTCTGTTCCACCTCTAGGGGGAGGAGGAGTAGATTGGGCACAGGTGTATAAATCTTAGCTTGGGACTCTTATTGAGAGCTTGCTCTTCTGAGTGTTGCTGTGTAAGAGGGGGCGTGAAAGAGGAGTTACAAAAACTGTGATTATCTGTTGTGCGGAGTGAATCTGTGGAGTGGGTGCGACTGCCTATAGTCTACATTCATATTTTGGGTAAGTTTTTCTCTTTTGCACATAGTGGGATAACTGTTAGAGTTTAAACACCCTTTTTCATTTTTTTTTTTTTTCTCTGTTCCACCTCTAGGGGGAGGAGGAGTAGATTGGGCACAGGTGTATAAATCTTAGCTTGGGACTCTTATTGAGAGCTTGCTCTTCTGAGTGTTGCTGTGTAAGAGGGGGCGTGAAAGAGGAGTTACAAAAACAGGAGTTTGAAAGCAGGAGGTTGAGATCGCTGTGAGTGTTTATTTCTGAACCCACAAGGTCTACAAAAAATTTTAAGTGTCATTTTGACTGTCTGTTTTTTCCTATACATTTGTGAAATCCCCATAACTAGATGGCCTCCATGTTGGAAAATGCAGTCCAATGTACATCCTGTTCAATGTATGCAATCCTTGAACAACAGTTTGAGGGTGCATATTGTTGTGCGAGATGTGTGCTAGTTGTCCGTTTGGAAGCCCAGATCCTGGATCTAGAGGGGCGACTGGCAACAATGAGAAGCATTAACAACATGGAGAGGAGTCTCGTGCTCACTGAGCAGGCACTCTCGGGAATAGAGGTGGGGGAAGACAGTGGGACGGAGTTGCAGGACAGTCAGGCAGTTAGCTGGGTTACAGTTAGAAAGAGGGGTAGGGGAAAAAGTGTCAGGGAGGCTAGTCCTGAACTGGCACACCCCAACAAGTTTGCCCGCTTGGCAGATGAGGGGGATGCCATTCCAGAGCTAGCAGAACTGCAGCAGGATACCGCCTCTGACCGCCAGGGGGGTGTCTGCTCCAGTAAGGAGGGAGGGAGGAGTACAGGGCAGGCCAGACAGGTACTAGTGGTGGGGGACTCAATTATTAGGGGGACAGACAGGGCAATCTGTCACAAAGACCGGGATCGCCGAACAGTGTGTTGTCTGCCTGGCGCACGAGTTCGGCACATCGCGGATCGGGTTGACAGGTTGCTGGGCGGGGCTGGAGAGGACCCAGCAGTCATGGTACATATTGGCACCAATGACAAAGTAAGAGGTAGGTGGAGTGTCCTTAAAAATGATTTCAGGGACTTAGGCCGCAAGCTTAAGGCAAGGACCTCCAAGGTAGTATTTTCTGAAATACTACCAGTACCACGAGCCACACCAGAGAGGCAGCGGGAGATCAGGGAGGTAAACAAGTGGCTCAGAAGCTGGTGTAGGAAGGAAGGGTTTGGGTTCATGGAGAACTGGGCTGACTTCGCTGTCGGTTACCGGCTCTACCGTAGGGACGGGCTGCACCTCAATGGGGAGGGTGCAGCTTTGCTTGGGGAGAAGATGGCTAGAAGGGTGGAGGAGTGTTTAAACTAGGGACTTGGGGGGAGGGAACCTACAGCAAAGAGGGGGAAGATAGTGTAGATAGAGAGGTGGGAATTATAAATGTACCTGGGGGTGGACCGGAGGGAGGGGTTAGAATAGTTAATAGGAATAGGCTTCATAGGAAAATAAAACTTACACCCTTGAATCCCATTAACCCCAATAACATAAAGGATGGAAATGTAAAGTGTATGTTCACAAATGCCAGAAGCCTAGCAAATAAAATGGGGGAGCTTGAGGCCTTGATACTGGAGGAACATATTGATATAGTTGGGGTCACTGAGACATGGCTGGACTCCTCGCATGACTGGGCTGTCAATCTGCAGGGGTTTACATTGTTTCGCAAGGATAGAATGAACAGAAAAGGTGGTGGAGTCTGTCTGTATGTAAGAAGTGGTATGAAAGTCAGTGTGAACGATGCCATAGTGTGTGATGATTTTGAGGAGGTGGAATCACTGTGGGTAGAATTACAAAAGGAGGGAAATACTGAAAAAATAATATTTGGGGTAATCTACAGACCCCCTAATATCACTGAAGAGATAGATGTTCGGCTTCATAAACAAATAGAGAGGGCCACCCGGGCAGGTACAGTGGTAATAATGGGAGATTTTAACTATCCAGATATAGATTGGGGTCCGGGGTTGGCTAAAACTACAAAGGGGCGACAATTCCTAAATTTATTGCAGGATAATTTTATGGGCCAGTTTGTGGAGGACCCAACAAGAAGTGATGCCTTGTTGGATCTGATCATTTCCAACAACGCAGAGCTGATTGGTAATGTAACTGTGCGGGAAAACCTTGGTAATAGCGACCACAATATAGTTACTTTTGACTTAAAATGTAGAAAACAAAGACAGGCGGGGAAGGCAAAAACATATAACTTTAAAAAGGCAAACTTCCCTGGGCTGAGGGCTGCACTACAGGACATAGACTGGGGGGAAGTGTTCTCAAATACTGATACAGAAGGTAAATGGGACATCTTTAAATCAACTCTAAATAACTATACAGCTAAATATATACCAAAGGGGAACAAATATAAACGATTAAAATTAAATCCTACATGGCTGACACATGATGTTAAAAGAGCAATAAACAACAAAAAAATTGCCTTCAAAAAATACAAATCTGATGGGTCAGCGATAACATTTAAACAGTACAAAGAGCTTAATAAAATCTGTAAAAATGTAATAAAAACAGCAAAAATTCAAAATGAGAGACAGGTGGCCAAAGAAAGCAAAACTAATCCTAAATATTTTTTTAGATATATAAATGCAAAAAAACCAAGGACAGAGCATGTAGGACCCCTTAATAATGATAATGGGGAGGTTGTCACAGGCGATCAAGAGAAGGCGGAGCTACTGAATGGGTTCTTTAGTTCTGTATATACTAGGGAAAAAGGAGCTGACATTGGCCAGGTCAGTGCTGGTAACACATCATGTAATGTACTGAACTGGCTTAATGTAGAGATGGTACAAGGTAAGTTAAGTGATATAAATGTAAGCAAATCCCCAGGGCCGGATGGACTACACCCAAGAGTTCTTAGAGAGGTAAGTTCAGTAATATCTGTACCCCTGTTCATGATATTTAGAGATTCTATGGTGTCTGGTATTGTGCCAAGGGACTGGCGCAAGGCGAATGTGGTGCCAATCTTCAAGAAGGGCTCTAGGTCTTCCCCAGGAAACTATAGACCGGTAAGTTTAACGTGCATTGTGGGTAAATTGTTTGAAGGACTTATAAGGGATTACATACAGGAATACATAGGGGATAATTGTATTATAAGTGATAGCCAGCATGGGTTTACTAAGGATAGAAGTTGTCAAACCAATCTAATTTGCTTTTATGAAGAGGTGAGTAGAAGCCTTGACAGAGGAATGGCTGTGGATATAGTGTTTCTGGATTTTGCCAAAGCATTTGATACTGTCCCTCACAGACGTTTGACAGGTAAGTTAAGGTCCTTGGGCTTGGAAACTTTAGTTTGTAACTGGATTGAACACTGGCTCATGGATCGTACCCAGAGAGTGGTGGTCAATGATTCGTACTCTGATTGGTCCCCGGTAATTAGTGGTGTACCCCAAGGTTCAGTACTGGGCCCGCTGTTGTTTAATTTATTTATCAATGATATAGAGGATGGTATTAACAGCTCTGTTTCTATCTTTGCAGATGACACCAAGCTTTGTAGCACGGTACAGTCTATAGAGGATGTGCATAAGTTACAGGATGACTTGGATAGACTAAGTGTCTGGGCATCCACTTGGCAAATGAGGTTCAATGTGGATAAATGTAAAGTTATGCATCTGGGTACTAATAACCTGCATGCATCGTATGTCTTAGGGGGGATTAAACTGGCAGAGTCACTGGTAGAGAAGGATCTGGGTGTACTTGTAGATCACAGACTACAGAATAGCATGCAATGTCAGGCTGCTGCTTCCAAAGCCGGCAGGATATTGTCATGTATAAAAAGAGGCATGGACTCAAGGGACAGGGACATAATACTCCCCCTTTATAAAGCATTGGTACGGCCTCACCTGGAATATGCTGTTCAGTTTTGGGCACCTGTCCATAAAAGGGACACTGCGGAGTTGGAAAGGGTGCAGAGACGCGCGACTAAACTAATATGGGGCATGGAACATCTTAGCTATGAGGAGCGATTAAAGGAGTTACAATTGTTTAGTCTTGAGAAGAGACGTTTAAGGGGGGATATGATAAACGTATATAAGTATATTAATGGCCCATACAAAAAATATGGAGAAAAACTGTTCCAGGTTAAACCCCCCCAAAGGACGAGGGGACACTCCCTCCGTCTGGAGAAGAAAAAGTTTAGTCTCAAGGGGCGACACGCCTTCTTTACCGTGAGGACTGTGAATTTATGGAACGGTCTACCTCAGGAACTGGTCACAGTAGGAACAATTAACAGCTTTAAAACAGGATTAGATACATTTATGGAACAAAATAACATTAATGCTTATGAAGAAATATAAAATCCCATCCCTTCCCCAATATCGCGCCACACCCCTACCCCTTAATTCCCTGGTTGAACTTGATGGACATATGTCTTTTTTCGACCGTACTAACTATGTAACTATGTAACTATGTAACTTTCTAAAAGGAAATATTCCAAAAATCTAAATAGTCATATCACTTGTGTTGTATACACCGGTTTACATGTAACCTAACTCAGAGAATGTCCAGGACTCATTACCTGCCTAGCACCCTATGTGAAATTTTGAAATCAACATTTAAACCATGAGGTCTCAAAGAATTAAGAATGTATATCCACTTAAGTTCAAGTCTTTTCAGACGTCCCTGCCTGTCACCCCCTCTTTTCAAAGGGGGTACATGGTCTAAGACCATGAATCTCAGGTCCCTTTCACTATGTGCAAGATCTGTAAAGTGCTTAGACACCGGGAGGTCAAGTTTATTCTTACGAATTGAGTATCTGTGTTGATTCAGTCTAGTCTTGAGGTCCCATGTGGTCTCCCCCACATACAGGAGACCACACGGGCACCACAAGACATAGACGACAAAAGATGTACTACACGTAAGATATTGTCTGATGGGGAAAACTTGTCCTGTGGACGGATGACAAAAGGACTCACCCTTTGCCATAAGTCCACAGTTGGTACAGGATCGGCAGGGGAAGCTTCCCCTTCTAAAAGTGGTAAGGTACTGTTGGCCACTCCTTTTGGTAGACATATCCGCTTTTACCAACTTATCTTTCAAGTTGGTAGGTCTCCTATAGGCCATAATGGGAGGTGACTTCAATTCTGGACTGTGTGTATATCCCTCAAGTAAATTCCAGTGTTTCCTAACAATTCTGCCGATCTCAGGGGAAAGATCATTGTACGTGGAGACAAACGCTATACGAGGATTTGTAGGTATCCTACTCTGTCCAGACACGAGTCCCCTTTGTGTCCTATCAATTCTGTCCTTTTGTCTCACTATTAATCCCACAGGGTATCCCCTATTCTTGAAATTTTGAACCATTCTGTCCAGGGCCTTATCATATTTTTCTTCCGAATCCGTGACCCTCCTTGCCCTCAGCAATTGGCTATAGGGCAAGGAGTTCACCATGGATCTAGGGTGACAACTATCGAATCTCAGCAATGTGTTGCAATCAGTGTCTTTTACATAGAGATCTGTAGTCAAATGGTTTCCCTGTATCGTCACTAACACATCCAGAAAGCTCACCGAAACATAAGAGTGGGTCAAAGTGAAGCGAATGTCTGGGTCCTGTTCATTAAGATAGTCCTGAAAAGATAATAAATCAGTCAGTGTTCCAGTCCAAATCAAGAATACATCGTCTATGTATCTCCACCACTCCAGGATAAACCTGGAGTGGTGGGACACATAGACGTAACGCTCTTCAAATTGCGACATAAAGATGTTGGCATACGTTGGCGCAACGTTGCTACCCATTGCGGTACCCCGCTTTTGCAAGAAAAATTTATCATTAAACACAAAGTAATTGTTTTCGAGTACTATACATAATAAAGCAACAATAAAGTCAATTTTAGCGGATGAAAAACCTGCCTGTAGTAAAGATGTGGTGACAGCCTCCACACCCCCACCATGCTGGATGGAGGTGTAGAGGCTCACCACATCAAAAGAGGCAATAATTGCCCCTTCTGGAATTTCAATATTTTCAATCCTAGAGAGAAAATCTGAAGTATCCCTAATATAGGATTTAGCTTGTGTAGCAAATGATCTGAGTACCTTATCAAGAAAGATAGAGACTCTAGAGGTTATAGAGTTTCTACCCGAAACAATTGGGCGCCCTGGTGGATTTGTCAAATCTTTATGCACCTTCGGTAAAAGGTAAAGTTGTGGTGTGACTGGGAATAAGACCGTAAGATATTTTCTAACATCCTCATCTATCACAGACATACTTAGCCCCATCTCCAATACTACCCTAATCTTTTTTTCTATAGTGAATTTTGGATCACCTGATAATTGTTCGTAGACCTCTGTGTCCTCAAGTTGTCTCTTTGCCTCATTCATGTATTGTCTCCTGTCCATGACCACGACCGCTCCACCCTTGTCCGCTGGTTTAATTACTAGGTCGTGGTCATGGACAAGAGACGACACTGCATCCAATTCACCCTTAGTCATGTTAGGATGTTTCAATTTCACATTCCTATTTTTTAATTTCAACAAATCCCTTCTAATGCAATCAGCATAGGTATCAATATCATGAGTATCAAAAACAGGATTGAAGTCACTCACATTTTTGAGGCCCAAGTCTTGTAATCTCATGCCACTAGAAGAGGGAGAAACAGCAGTTTGAGTATCATTAACATCACCCTTATGCAAAAACCAGGCTTTCAATTTTAATTTCCTAATAAATTGAGACACATCAAGTTCCAGCTGGAACCAGTCCATGTATGTGCTAGGGCAAAAGTTTAATCCCTTGCTAAGTACTTGCATTTGTTCAGGAGTCAATGTCTTTGAAGAGATATTGATAACATTAATCACTTCCTCTGTGACCCCTTGTTCTGTGATGCCTTGAAATTCCTGCGACCCCGAGTTCTTGCTCCTTCGGTTATGTTTTCTGCCACTCCTCCTGTAGCGTCCCCTTGTGGTGGACGTACCCCTAAAAAAGGCTTAGTGGTAATGTTGTTAATGTCCTCAGTCGTTGTAACCTTATTGGTAGTCAGTCCCATCCATAGTGTCCCGACCGCGTCTGTTCTTCCTCCAATTAGAGGATACTGCACTCCAATTATAAACTCTCCCCATTGAATAGTCATGACAGTCTCTCGACCACTTCCTCTTCTTATTTTCCTCTAGCTCACCCCTGAATTTAGTTAGAAAGTCCTTCTGTTTAGTCAAAAATTGTTGTAACTCTGTGTCCAATACAATATCCTTCAAGGTGTTTTCATAATCAGAAACCAGTTTCTTAACTCCAATCAGGTCTTGTTGTAAAAATTCTATCTGTAGCAAAATCAAGTCAAAAGAATATTTGTTGGAAATAGCTTCAAATTTCATACGATAGTCTGTATCATTTACATATGCATTGTCTCTAGGGTGAGCCCTCATACCCCTTGGTATCATTTGTGCCTTATAGTATTCTGCCATCATAGTGAGATGAAGTTGAAGATTAAGTAACTTTTTGGTTGAAAATTCATAATTCCTCTGTGTATCAATGCTTGACGGTGTATGCAGGAAAGTAGCGTCCTCTGACACACTACCAAGTATACGAGACACGTCAACATCAGTGTATGAAAAAACATTCACCATATTGTTACCTCTAGATGTTTCACTGTCCATCTTTATCAAGAGTCCAAAAAAAATTGAAGTGATGAAATCAGGTGCACGTTTGTAAACCAATAACAGTAATCCAAAAGAAACAGCACCCCAAAAAAAAGAGAAAAAAGCGGTGCACGCAGAGCCGGACCCTGGTTAATGGTCCTATATGTAATACAAATTAGTAGAATTCCGCAGCACACAATCCAAGTAGATGAAAAAAGTGAAGTTTTATTCCATAAACAGGTGAAAGTTACAGCGACGTTTCAACCAGCTCTCCTGGTCTTTCTCAAGCATAACACAAGTGAACAAAAGGACCCATTTTATGGGCTATACAATTACAAATCCAATTTAGTGAAAAAAAAGTATAAAATCAATATAAAGTGTACAAAATTCAAACAGTACATCACATGAACAAGTGTAAAAATATGTGTCAAATATATCTATATTCAATACATTATACGAATATAAACGTGAATCCCCAAATCATGTAAAATCCCTAATAAGGTTCTGATCACCTATTCAGAACAGATGTGTGAAAATTAAAAAATCATTAAAAAGCAATATTTGCAGTAACGGATCTGGGGATCACTCACCGCCATGATGGAGAATGTAAGCGTGGGTGAAAAGTGACTGCGCATGTGCGCCCAGATACTATAGCGGAAGTCAGGGGATGTATCTAACATGTAGTCATGGTGACCATGTATGTACTGAGAGCGTCGGCCCTACTGCGCATTCTCATGGTGTTCCAAGCCTCGCTCTCATATCAGGAGCTCCGTCTCCCACTGCGCACGCGCGCAGTGTTCCAGGCCTCGTTCTCATACCTATCAGCTCATCTGACGTCCCGGTCACCATGGCAATGTGTCATGTGATAGAATGGTAAGTAAACAAATGAAAAAAATATATAAAGATAAGAAAAAATGAACCAAAACAAAAAATAAATAATAAATAAAAAATAATCAAAATGAAAATGGGACGGTCTAGTTATTTAAAGTATTCATACAGATCCCACATATATATTGAGACGTGTGGCTGCAGACCCGAGTAGCGGGCACAATGAAGTGTCCACACTCTGATCCGCTGGAGCACGGCATCCAGTGGTAGCCATAGTCTGAGGTCACCACTGCAACCAGCTCTCTATTCCACCACATATGCCCTAATCCTAGGTTAAAGAGGGGGACTGTAATTCGATTACTGGAACTGCGTCCAGATATGACTCATCCCATAGCTGTTGGCAACAGCAAAATTAAAGAATCAAAAGGAATATAAAATAAATAAATAATTAAAAAATTGAAGATGATAAAAACAATGATAATAATAATAATAAAAGATAAAAAATAAAAAATAAAAAAATATAATGAAAAAAAATAATAAAATAAAAATAAAAAATAAAAATAAAAAATAAAATGAAAAAAATGAACAAAATACTAAATAAAATAAAATTGTGTATAATGATATGGTGTACTACATATATTATATGTATATCAAAATTAATGAATATCACACATGTAATATACATCCCCGACTTCCGACAGAAAATATCAAACAATAACTAGATTGAGTGTTATTTATTGTAAATGAATAAACGGAACATTTTTATATATAAACGTGAGTGACAATAATCCCCTCCGGTTACTGCAAAAAAGAAAGAGAAAGAACAAGGTTAATAATACTTTCTAAAAGGAAATATTCCAAAAATCTAAATAGTCATATCACTTGTGTTGTATACACCGGTTTACATGTAACCTAACTCAGAGAATGTCCAGGACTCATTACCTGCCTAGCACCCTATGTGAAATTTTGAAATCAACATTTAAACCATGAGGTCTCAAAGAATTAAGAATGTATATCCACTTAAGTTCAAGTCTTTTCAGACGTCCCTGCCTGTCACCCCCTCTTTTCAAAGGGGGTACATGGTCTAAGACCATGAATCTCAGGTCCCTTTTACTATGTGCAAGATCTGTAAAGTGCTTAGACACCGGGAGGTCAAGTTTATTCTTACGAATTGAGTATCTGTGTTGATTCAGTCTAGTCTTGAGGTCCCATGTGGTCTCCCCCACATACAGGAGACCACACGGGCACCACAAGACATAGACGACAAAAGATGTACTACACGTAAGATATTGTCTGATGGGGAAAACTTGTCCTGTGGACGGATGACAAAAGGACTCACCCTTTGCCATAAGTCCACAGTTGGTACAGGATCGGCAGGGGAAGCTTCCCCTTCTAAAAGTGGTAAGGTACTGTTGGCCACTCCTTTTGGTAGACATATCCGCTTTTACCAACTTATCTTTCAAGTTGGTAGGTCTCCTATAGGCCATAATGGGAGGTGACTTCAATTCTGGACTGTGTGTATATCCCTCAAGTAAATTCCAGTGTTTCCTAACAATTCTGCCGATCTCAGGGGAAAGATCATTGTACGTGGAGACAAACGCTATACGAGGATTTGTAGGTATCCTACTCTGTCCAGACACGAGTCCCCTTTGTGTCCTATCAATTCTGTCCTTTTGTCTCACTATTAATCCCACAGGGTATCCCCTATTCTTGAAATTTTGAACCATTCTGTCCAGGGCCTTATCATATTTTTCTTCCGAATCCGTGACCCTCCTTGCCCTCAGCAATTGGCTATAGGGCAAGGAGTTCACCATGGATCTAGGGTGACAACTATCGAATCTCAGCAATGTGTTGCAATCAGTGTCTTTTACATAGAGATCTGTAGTCAAATGGTTTCCCTGTATCGTCACTAACACATCCAGAAAGCTCACCGAAACATAAGAGTGGGTCAAAGTGAAGCGAATGTCTGGGTCCTGTTCATTAAGATAGTCCTGAAAAGATAATAAATCAGTCAGTGTTCCAGTCCAAATCAAGAATACATCGTCTATGTATCTCCACCACTCCAGGATAAACCTGGAGTGGTGGGACACATAGACGTAACGCTCTTCAAATTGCGACATAAAGATGTTGGCATACGTTGGCGCAACGTTGCTACCCATTGCGGTACCCCGCTTTTGCAAGAAAAATTTATCATTAAACACAAAGTAATTGTTTTCGAGTACTATACATAATAAAGCAACAATAAAGTCAATTTTAGCGGATGAAAAACCTGCCTGTAGTAAAGATGTGGTGACAGCCTCCACACCCCCACCATGCTGGATGGAGGTGTAGAGGCTCACCACATCAAAAGAGGCAATAATTGCCCCTTCTGGAATTTCAATATTTTCAATCCTAGAGAGAAAATCTGAAGTATCCCTAATATAGGATTTAGCTTGTGTAGCAAATGATCTGAGTACCTTATCAAGAAAGATAGAGACTCTAGAGGTTATAGAGTTTCTACCCGAAACAATTGGGCGCCCTGGTGGATTTGTCAAATCTTTATGCACCTTCGGTAAAAGGTAAAGTTGTGGTGTGACTGGGAATAAGACCGTAAGATATTTTCTAACATCCTCATCTATCACAGACATACTTAGCCCCATCTCCAATACTACCCTAATCTTTTTTTCTATAGTGAATTTTGGATCACCTGATAATTGTTCGTAGACCTCTGTGTCCTCAAGTTGTCTCTTTGCCTCATTCATGTATTGTCTCCTGTCCATGACCACGACCGCTCCACCCTTGTCCGCTGGTTTAATTACTAGGTCGTGGTCATGGACAAGAGACGACACTGCATCCAATTCACCCTTAGTCATGTTAGGATGTTTCAATTTCACATTCCTATTTTTTAATTTCAACAAATCCCTTCTAATGCAATCAGCATAGGTATCAATATCATGAGTATCAAAAACAGGATTGAAGTCACTCACATTTTTGAGGCCCAAGTCTTGTAATCTCATGCCACTAGAAGAGGGAGAAACAGCAGTTTGAGTATCATTAACATCACCCTTATGCAAAAACCAGGCTTTCAATTTTAATTTCCTAATAAATTGAGACACATCAAGTTCCAGCTGGAACCAGTCCATGTATGTGCTAGGGCAAAAGTTTAATCCCTTGCTAAGTACTTGCATTTGTTCAGGAGTCAATGTCTTTGAAGAGATATTGATAACATTAATCACTTCCTCTGTGACCCCTTGTTCTGTGATGCCTTGAAATTCCTGCGACCCCGAGTTCTTGCTCCTTCGGTTATGTTTTCTGCCACTCCTCCTGTAGCGTCCCCTTGTGGTGGACGTACCCCTAAAAAAGGCTTAGTGGTAATGTTGTTAATGTCCTCAGTCGTTGTAACCTTATTGGTAGTCAGTCCCATCCATAGTGTCCCGACCGCGTCTGTTCTTCCTCCAATTAGAGGATACTGCACTCCAATTATAAACTCTCCCCATTGAATAGTCATGACAGTCTCTCGACCACTTCCTCTTCTTATTTTCCTCTAGCTCACCCCTGAATTTAGTTAGAAAGTCCTTCTGTTTAGTCAAAAATTGTTGTAACTCTGTGTCCAATACAATATCCTTCAAGGTGTTTTCATAATCAGAAACCAGTTTCTTAACTCCAATCAGGTCTTGTTGTAAAAATTCTATCTGTAGCAAAATCAAGTCAAAAGAATATTTGTTGGAAATAGCTTCAAATTTCATACGATAGTCTGTATCATTTACATATGCATTGTCTCTAGGGTGAGCCCTCATACCCCTTGGTATCATTTGTGCCTTATAGTATTCTGCCATCATAGTGAGATGAAGTTGAAGATTAAGTAACTTTTTGGTTGAAAATTCATAATTCCTCTGTGTATCAATGCTTGACGGTGTATGCAGGAAAGTAGCGTCCTCTGACACACTACCAAGTATACGAGACACGTCAACATCAGTGTATGAAAAAACATTCACCATATTGTTACCTCTAGATGTTTCACTGTCCATCTTTATCAAGAGTCCCAAAAAAATTGAAGTGATGAAATCAGGTGCACGTTTGTAAACCAATAACAGTAATCCAAAAGAAACAGCACCCCCAAAAAAAGAGAAAAAAGCGGTGCACGCAGAGCCGGACCCTGGTTAATGGTCCTATATGTAATACAAATTAGTAGAATTCCGCAGCACACAATCCAAGTAGATGAAAAAAGTGAAGTTTTATTCCATAAACAGGTGAAAGTTACAGCGACGTTTCAACCAGCTCTCCTGGTCTTTCTCAAGCATAACACAAGTGAACAAAAGGACCCATTTTATGGGCTATACAATTACAAATCCAATTTAGTGAAAAAAAGTATAAAATCAATATAAAGTGTACAAACAATTATCAGGTGATCCAAAATTCACTATAGAAAAAAAGATTAGGGTAGTATTGGAGATGGGGCTAAGTATGTCTGTGATAGATGAGGATGTTAGAAAATATCTTACGGTCTTATTCCCAGTCACACCACAACTTTACCTTTTACCGAAGGTGCATAAAGATTTGACAAATCCACCAGGGCGCCCAATTGTTTCGGGTAGAAACTCTATAACCTCTAGAGTCTCTATCTTTCTTGATAAGGTACTCAGATCATTTGCTACACAAGCTAAATCCTATATTAGGGATACTTCAGATTTTCTCTCTAGGATTGAAAATATTGAAATTCCAGAAGGGGCAATTATTGCCTCTTTTGATGTGGTGAGCCTCTACACCTCCATCCAGCATGGTGGGGGTGTGGAGGCTGTCACCACATCTTTACTACAGGCAGG
Organism: Hyla sarda; assembly: GCF_029499605.1. NCBI lineage: Eukaryota > Metazoa > Chordata > Amphibia > Anura > Hylidae > Hyla > Hyla sarda. Next base: position 269,718,556 of record NC_079194.1, on the reverse strand, counting down.
TTTTTCATCCGCTAAAATTGACTTTATTGTTGCTTTATTATGTATAGTACTCGAAAACAATTACTTTGTGTTTAATGATAAATTTTTCTTGCAAAAGCGGGGTACCGCAATGGGTAGCAACGTTGCGCCAACGTATGCCAACATCTTTATGTCGCAATTTGAAGAGCGTTACGTCTATGTGTCCCACCACTCCAGGTTTATCCTGGAGTGGTGGAGATACATAGACGATGTATTCTTGATTTGGACTGGAACACTGACTGATTTATTATCTTTTCAGGACTATCTTAATGAACAGGACCCAGACATTCGCTTCACTTTGACCCACTCTTATGTTTCGGTGAGCTTTCTGGATGTGTTAGTGACGATACAGGGAAACCATTTGACTACAGATCTCTATGTAAAAGACACTGATTGCAACACATTGCTGAGATTCGATAGTTGTCACCCTAGATCCATGGTGAACTCCTTGCCCTATAGCCAATTGCTGAGGGCAAGGAGGGTCACGGATTCGGAAGAAAAATATGATAAGGCCCTGGACAGAATGGTTAAAAATTTCAAGAATAGGGGATACCCTGTGGGATTAATAGTGAGACAAAAGGACAGAATTGATAGGACACAAAGCGGACTCGTGTCTGGACAGAGTAGGATACTACAAATCCTCGTATAGCGTTTGTCTCCACGTGCAATGATCTTTCCCCTGAGATCGGCAGAATTGTTAGGAAACACTGGAATTTACTTGAGGGATATACACACAGTCCAGAATTGAAGTCACCTCCCATTATGGCCTATAGGAGACCTACCAACTTGAAAGATAAGTTGGTAAAAGCGGATATGTCTACCAAAAGGAGTGGCCAACAGTACCTTACCACTTTTAGAAGGGGAAGCTTCCCCTGCCGATCCTGTACCAACTGTGGACTTATGGCAAAGGGTGAGTCCTTTTGTCATCCGTCCACAGGACAAGTTTTCCCCATCAGACAATATCTTACGTGTAGTACATCTTTTGTCGTCTATGTCTTGTGGTGCCCGTGTGGTCTCCTGTATGTGGGGGAGACCACATGGGACCTCAAGACTAGACTGAATCAACACAGATACTCAATTCGTAAGAATAAACTTGACCTCCCGGTGTCTAAGCACTTTACAGATCTTGCACATAGTGAAAGGGACCTGAGATTCATGGTCTTAGACCATGTACCCCCTTTGAAAAGAGGGGGTGACAGGCAGGGACGTCTGAAAAGACTTGAACTTAAGTGGATATACATTCTTAATTCTTTGAGACCTCATGGTTTAAATGTTGATTTCAAAATTTCACATAGGGTGCTAGGCAGGTAATGAGTCCTGGACATTCTCTGAGTTAGGTTACATGTAAACCGGTGTATACAACACAAGTGATATGACTATTTAGATTTTTGGAATATTTCCTTTTAGAAAGTATTATTAACCTTGTTCTTTCTCTTTCTTTTTTGCAGTAACCGGAGGGGATTATTGTCACTCACGTTTATATATAAAAATGTTCCGTTTATTCATTTACAATAAATAACACTCAATCTAGTTATTGTTTGATATTTTCTGTCGGAAGTCGGGGATGTATATTACATGTGTGATATTCATTAATTTTGATATACATATAATATATGTAGTACACCATATCATTATACACAATTTTATTTTATTTAGTATTTTGTTCATTTTTTTCATTTTTTTCATTTTATTTTTTATTTTTATTTTTTATTTTTATTTTATTATTTTTTTTCATTATATTTTTTTATTTTTTATTTTTTATCTTTTATTATTATTATTATCATTGTTTTTATCATCTTCAATTTTTTAATTATTTATTTATTTTATATTCCTTTTGATTCTTTAATTTTGCTGTTGCCAACAGCTATGGGATGAGTCATATCTGGACGCAGTTCCAGTAATCTAATTACAGTCCCCCTCTTTAACCTAGGATTAGGGCATATGTGGTGGAATAGAGAGCTGGTTGCAGTGGTGACCTCAGACTATGGCTACCACTGGATGCCGTGCTCCAGCGGATCAGAGTGTGGACACTTCATTGTGCCCGCTACTCGGGTCTGCAGCCACACGTCTCAATATATATGTGGGATCTGTATGAATACTTTAAATAACTAGACCGTCCCATTTTCATTTTGATTATTTTTTATTTATTATTTATTTTTTGTTTTGGTTCATTTTTTCTTATCTTTATATATTTTTTTCATTTGTTTACTTACCATTCTATCACATGACACATTGCCATGGTGACCGGGACGTCAGATGAGCTGATAGGTATGAGAACGAGGCCTGGAACACTGCGCGCGTGCGCAGTGGGAGACGGAGCTCCTGATATGAGAGCGAGGCTTGGAACACCATGAGAATGCGCAGTAGGGCCGACGCTCTCAGTACATACATGGTCACCATGACTACATGTTAGATACATCCCCTGACTTCCGCTATAGTATCTGGGCGCACATGCGCAGTCACTTTTCACCCACGCTTACATTCTCCATCATGGCGGTGAGTGATCCCCAGATCCGTTACTGCAAATATTGCTTTTTAATGATTTTTAAATTTTCACACATCTGTTCTGAATAGGTGATCAGAACCTTATTAGGGATTTTACATGATTTTGGGATTCACGTTTATATTCGTATAATGTATTGAATATAGATATATTTGACACATATTTTTACACTTGTTCATGTGATGTACTGTTTGAATTTTGTACACTTTATATTGATTTTATACTTTTTTTCACTAAATTGGATTTGTAATTGTATAGCCCATAAAATGGGTCCTTTTGTTCACTTGTGTTATGCTTGAGAAAGACCAGGAGAGCTGGTTGAAACGTCGCTGTAACTTTCACCTGTTTATGGAATAAAACTTCACTTTTTTCATCTACTTGGATTGTGTGCTGCGGAATTCTACTAATTTGTATTACATATAGGACCATTAACCAGGGTCCGGCTCTGCGTGCACCGCTTTTTTCTCTTTTTTTTGGGGGTGCTGTTTCTTTTGGATTACTGTTATATATGTGTAAGTTTTTGATCTGATATATAATTGTGTCGCCTTAAGTGAAGTTGATACTGATGTGAAGGTGTCGTCTTAAATGAAGTTGATACTGATGTGAAGGTGCACTGGATTGTGTGTAATGTGTAACCACGCCTGGCGAAAAAGCTGGAACGGCTTTGAAACGCATTGCGTGGATCCTTTGTGTGCAATAAATTTACCTATATATACTTCTTGTGGCAGCGCGATTCATCTCCCTTTTCTTAGATCTCCTTTTATCTACCTATCTAACCCGGGAAGAAGTACAGTGCCACCTACAAAAAATCAAAATAGACAAATCTCCAGGTCCAGATGGCATTCACCCCCGTGTTCTAAAGGAATTAAGCAATGTAATAGACAGACCTCTATTTTTAATATTCATGGACTCTATAGTAACAGGGACTGTTCCTAGGGAACACTACACTAGGGACGACTGACGTGGAAAAGGACTTGGGAGTTTTAGTTAACAGTAAATTTAGCTGCAGTGACCAGTGTCGGGCAGCTGCGGCCAAGGCAGATCAAATCATGAGGTGTATCAATAGGGGCATAGATGCCCACGACAAGGAAATAATTCTACCGCTGTACAAATCACTAGTCAGACCACACATAGAATACTGTGTACAGTACTGGGCACCAGTGTACAAGAAAGATACAGTGGAGCTGGAGAGGGTTCAAAGATGGGCAACCAGGGTAATACGGGGAATGGGAGGACTACAGTACCCAGAAAGATTATCTGAATTAGGGTTATTTAGTTTAGAAAAAAGGAAGGCTTAGGGGAGACCTAATAAATATGTATAAATATATCAGGGGACAGTACAGAGATCTCTCCCATGATCTATTTATACCCAGGACTGTATCTATAACAAGGGGGCATCCTCTACGTTTAGAGGAAAGAAGGTTTCTACACCAGCACAGACGGGGGTTCTTTACTGTAAGAGCAGTGAGACTAAGGAATTCTCTCCCGGAGGAGGTGGTCATGGGAAACTCTGTAAAAGAATTTAAAAGGGGTCTGGATGCATTTTTTGAGAGTAAGAACATTTCTGGTTATGTATATTATAATTATAGGGTCAGATCGTTGACACAGGGATTTATTCTGACTGCCATATTTGGAGTCGGGAAGGAATTTTTTACCTCTAGTATGAGGGTTTTTTGCCTTCCTCTGGATTAACTCAGTAGGGACTCAATAGGGAAATAGGTTGAACGTGATGGACTCTGGTCTTTTTTTCAACCTTATGAACTATGTTACTATTACCCCTTGTGAAAATGAAAATTTTGGGGTAACCCCTACATTTTATTGCAAACTATTTTTTTTCTTATTTTTACGTCCCACTTTAATGAAAGTTCATCAATAACCTGTGGGGGTGCTAAGGCTCACTGTACCCTTTGTTAAAGCGTATCCGTCAGATCACTCAAAAAAACAAAACTGTTATATGTTGCTCAGTATCTCATCCTGATCATGTACATGTACTTTGTATGTGTCTATGACCTACATTTCTCTCAGAATTAGCTTTATTTCTGAAATACCTTAATTTTATCTACCAGAAGCAGGGGGGCGGATACTTACTGTGATAACCACTCCCCCTCCCTCTCCTCAGTCCAGTGCTTTCCAACCAGGGTGCCTCCAACTGTTGCAAAACTACAGCTCCCAGCATGCCCACACAACATTTGGCTGTGCAGGCATGCTGGGAGTTTTAGTTTTGAAACAGCATGAGGATATGATTGTAGTCCCCCTTTATTACACACACACACACACACACACACACTGGGTTCATATATTCTTACACATACACATTAGATAGACACTGATATACACACATAAACATATATATATATATATATATATATATATATATATATCTATATCTATATCCACACACACACACACATACATACATACATGCTTGGACACTTACTTTTTCATCTGCAATGCATGTTTCTGCCTCTCTCATTGATGTCTGCTGTGTGAGAGCCGGCAGCAGTCTTCCTCCCCTCCCCTTCTCTTCACATGAGTCTCTGCAGTGTGTACAGCCCCTCCCCCCTCCAAAACGTCCCGGAGTCCAGGACGATGCAGTGTTCACAGAAGCACTGAATGTATTCCAGGAGGCAGAGGGGGCAGTTCTTTGACTGGCTTTTTCAGTATGAATTACAGAAAATTTTCTAATGAAAGCAATTGCAAAACCTATTGTTTTTGCATGCTTTACGACATATCAAAAGTTTTTATATCATACAGTGCCTATTTAAGTTTCTTGAAGGGTGTAGTTTACAAAATAGTGTTGTTGTTTTTTTTTGCTGTACTCGCATCATGGGGGCTTCCTATATATGACATGCCACCCAAAAATCATTTCAGCAAAATTCGCTCTCCAAAAGCCCAATGTCGCTCCTTCCCTTCTGAGCCCTCTAGTGCACCCACAGAGCACTTTACATCCACATATGAAGTGTTTCCTGGGGTTACAATTTTTTTTTTTTGGGGGGACATCAGCATTTTAGTGTTAAAAATCTATTTTTTGTTGCCACCAAAAGGACAGCAACATACCCCAGGATGCACCAATTTGATTGTTTTGTGGACCTGAGGAAGGCGCATGCCTGTGCTGAAACGCGTTGTCCGATATCTTTTAATAACTACCGTCCTGTGCTACCATGGCATTCTGAGTCCCGTCATTAAAAGCAGAAGTGCTCCATCCTTTTCCCTCCTTTTCTCAAATTACTCTGCTATAAGAACAGTGAAGAAGTCACACCACACAAAATTTTGATTTTAGAAAAAAACGACTTTTCAAAAATTAGATTAGTCATAAATGAGTCCCTATCAGACTGAAACGGACTATATGGAGTCTAGAAGAAATGGGACTACGTAAAAGATGCGTTATTTATGGCAACCGAAAATTGCATTAGACTTGTCAGTAAAAGCAGAAAAAGGAAGAGATCACTGTGGTACTAACATTTAGTACGGTAATTATATAACAAAAAAACAGAGCAATGAAGATAGGGAAATCTACAAAACTATGCAGAAAGAGGCCAAGCAAGTTTTAAAAACTTCTAAAGCGCAGGCAGAAGAAAAACTAGCTCAGTCTGTGAAATAAAGGGGATAAGACATTCTTCAGATATATAAATGAAAAAAGGAAATTAAAACAAGGAACAACTAAATTAAAAACAAAGGAAGGTATGTAGAAGAGAATAAAGGGCTAGTGGACTGCCTTAATGAATATTTCTGTTCAGTTTTTACAGAAGGAAAAGGACCTCAATTAGGGTGGAAGAGGAATGAATCGTTTGATGCATGTGTCTTTACAGAGGAAGAGGTTCTACGTTTTCTGTCTAAAGTTAGGACAAATAAGTCACAGGGGCCTGATGGGATACACCAAAAATTATTAAAAGAGCTTAGCGGTGAACTAGCAAATCTGTTTACAGATTTATTTAACCAATCACTGGTAACAGGAGTCGATAGGAAATTAGCAAATGGAATCAAGCAACTATAGGCCAGTTAGTCTGACATCAATAGTGGGGAAATTAATGGAAACCATACTAAAAGGATAGGATTGTGCAAGATGAAAAACAACATGGGTTTACTTCAGGGAGATCATGTCAAACAAATCTTATTGATTTTTTTGATTGGGTGACTAAAATAATAGATGCTGGAGGGGCAGTAGACATTGCATATCTAGGTTTTAGTAAGTCTTTTGACACTGTCCCACATAGAAGACTTATCAATAAACCACAGTCATTGAACTTGGACTCCCATATTGTTGAGTGGATTAGGCAGTGGCTGAGTGATTGTAGTCAATGGAGAATATTCAGAGCAAGGTCTTGTTACCAGTGGGGCACCTCAGGGATCTGTACTGGGACCAATTTTGTTTACTTTCTTCATTAGTGATATTGCAAAAGGTCTCGATGGTAAGGTATGTCTATTTGCTGATGACATTAGGATATGTAACAGGGTTGATGTTCCTGGAGGGATAGGCCAAATGGAAAAGGATTTAGGAAAACTGAATGGTCAGTAATCTGGCAACGGAAATTTAATGTGGATAAGTGCAACATAATGCACCTGGGGCGTAAAAACCCTCGGGCAGAATATAGAATATTTGACACAGTCCTGACCTCAGTATCTGAGGAAATGTGTATAGGGAGACGTATAAGCAGTAGAAAGAGAGAAGTGCTCATGCTGCTGTACAGAACACTGGTGAGGCCTCAATTGGAGTATTGTACGCAGTACTGGAGACTGTATCTCCAGAAGCATATATATATACTCTAGAGAGAGTTTAGAGAAGAGCTACTAAACTAGTATATGGATTGCAGGATAAAAGGTTAAAGGACCTTAACATGTACAGCTTGGAAGAAAGAAAGGACAAAGGGGATATGATAGAAACTTTTAAATTCATAAAGGGTATCAACACTCAGTAGGGACTCATTAGGCATATAGGTTGAACTTGATGGACTCTGATCTTTTTTCAACCTCATGAACTATGTTGCTATGTTAACACGGCAAAGGAGGAGAGCATATTTAAAAGAAGAAAAACTACCATAAGAGGACATAGTTTTAAATTAGAGGGGTAAAAGTTTAAAAGTAATATCAGGAAGTATTGCTTTACTGAGAGAGTAGTAGATGCATTGGAATAGCCTTCTTGCAGAAGTGGTTGCTGCAAATGCAGTGAAGGAGTTTAAACATACATGGGATAAGCATAAGGCTATCCTTCATGGCCATGGACTATTGATAGGATTCAGATTATTGGGCAGACTAGATGGGCCCAATGGTTCTTATCTTCCGACACATTCTATGTTTCTTTGTTTATATGTAATTATAAAACACTTTGCTATTTACTTGCTCAACCTTTATATGTTTTTAATGTGATTGAAAAAATGGCCACTAGGTGGCTCTGTTCTGTTCCCTGCCACAAGTCAAACAATTAGTTTGGTCTCTTCCTGACCAGGCAGGAGAGCAAACTCAGGAAGTGCATGTGAGGCATGGCGAGGCACAGCTCTCGCAGGCTTCAGTGATGTCGCAGCTGCTGGGGAACGCCCACTTTCTCCTGCGGGGAGCTCACACAATGTGAGCACAGGGAAAGGTATGATACGGAGCTTTTTAAAGCTCTAAAAAAAAATTATGGGCAAAAGGGGTGTTAGGAGTAGTTAGGGAATATAATCTGAGTTAGTTTAGAAAATAAGGTACTCTTTAAGATATAAGGTCACAGTAGAAAAAGTAAGGTATCAGCTCACCACTTGTAGTATCACGTGTTCCCGATGTAATCACACCACAGACCACTCCAGCGGGAGCTTCGGACGGACCTCAGGGGCCGAGTTACAGTTAAGTCGAAATGCGTCGGTGCGTTTGTGTCTTGCTCTTCTCTCATGTTTTTATTCATCTTCTGTGCACTGGATTTTAAGATGTGATATAATAAAGCTACATTTTTTACCCAGTCTGGGAGCCGGCAACCTTTTCCTTTTGCTCCAACTCTTTAAGATATATAAGCGGAAAAATAAAAAATAAAACAAGGAATAATTAAAAACAAAGAAAGTAAGGTATGTAGAAAAGGATGCTGACTACCTCAATGAATACTTCTGTACAGAAAAAAGTAAAATGACCTTGGTTGGGGAGAAAGACTTATGAATAATTTTAAAGAGGTAGAGGTTTTATGTCAGCTGTCAAAAGTAAAGGCAACGAAGTCACGGGCCTGATGGGATACACCCAAATTTATTAAAAAGAGCTTAGCAATGTACTAGCAAAACCATTATCAGATTTTTATTTATTCATTGAACCAATCACTGCTAACAGGAGTCATCCATCATCCCAGAACATTGGAAATTAGCAAATGTTGTGCCCATTCGCAAAAAATTAATCGGGAGGAATCAGGCAACTATAGGCCAGTAAGCTTGACATCAATAGTGGGGAAATTAATGGAAACTAAAGGATAGGATTGTGGAACATCTTAAATCACATTGATTGCAAGATGAGAAACATGGGTTTACTTCAGGGAGATCATGTCAAACTAATCTAATTGATGTTTTTTGATTGGGTGACTAAAATAGTTGGCGGAGGGTCAGTCAACATCGCTAGTCTAGAATTTAGTAAGGCTTTTGACACTGTCCCACATAGAAGGCTTATCAATAAACTGCATTCTTTTGTACTTCCATATTTTAGAATGGATTAGGCAGTGGCTGGGTGACAGACAACAGAGGGATGTATTCAATGGAGTATATTCAGAGCGAGGTCTTACTAGCGGGGACAACAGGCATCTGTAATGGGACCCATTTTGTTTAATATCTTTATTAGTGATATTTCAGAAGGTCTCGATGGTTAGGTATGTCTTTTTGCTAAAGACACAAAGATTTGTAACAGGGCCAATGGATATCGCACACAACCTGAGGACCTGTGGTGTGGAGCTGTTTTTGGAAGAAATTAGCTCTTTTATTATATTTCTGAATAACCCCTTCAAGTCTTATGATATAATGACCCCTAAATCCCTCTCCTGAGATACTGATGTTAGGACTGTATCAAATATTCTATATTCGGCTCTTGGGTTTTAATAACCAATGTGCATTATCTTGCACATATTCACATTAAATATCAATTGACAGAGTTCTGACCAATTTCTAGTTTACCTAAATCATTTGCCATTTGGCAAATCCCTCTAAGAACATTAACCCTGTTACAAATCTTTGTGTCTTTAGAAAAAGACATACCTAACAATCGAGACCTTCTGAAATATCACTAATAAAGATATAAAAAAAATGGGTCCCAGCGCAGATGAAGGTTGTGTGGGTACTTGTAGTACCACACACAACCTGGAGACAGGTGTGGTGCAATTTTTGGAAGAAACTAACTAGCTTTTTCTTACCTTGGATAACCCCTTTTAACCCCTTAAGGACGCAAACCTTTTTCACCTTAACCCCTTAAGGACGCAGCCCTTTTTCACCTTAAGGACTGAGCCCTTTTTCGCAATTCTGACCACCGTCGCTTTACGAATTAATAACGCTTAAACGTTTTTAGCGAATATTCTGATTCTGAGATTGTTTTTTCGTGACATATTCTACTTTATTTTGGTGGTAAATTTTCGGCATTACTTGCATCCTTTTTTGGTGAAAAATCTCAAAATTTCATGAAAATTTTGCATTTTTCTAACTTTGAAGCTCTCTACTTGTAAGGAAAATGGATATTCACAATACATTTCATTTTTATTCACAAATACAATATGTCCACTTTATGTTGGCATCATAAAATGGACATATTTTTGATTTTTGAAAAAATTAGAGGGCTTCAAAGTAGAGCAGCAATTTTCAAACATTTCATGAAAATTGCTAAACCTGAAGGGACAGATGTTACAGAACTACAACTCCCAGCATGCCTGGGCAGTCCAGGCATGCTGAGAGTTGTAGTTTGGCAACATCTGGAGGGCTACCGTTTGGGCACCACTGTAACAGTGGTCTCCAAATTGTGACCCTCCAGATGTTGCAAAGTTACAACTCCCAGCATGCCCAGACAGCCTTTGGCTGTATGGGCATGCTGGGAGTTGCAGTTTGGCCTTCCTAGTGGTTGCCACAGTAACGAGCGTTTTACTTTCAATTCCCCCCCCCCCACCGTCGCTTCCCTACCTGATCCTGTATCCAGCAGTCTCCAGCGAAGAACCGGGGTCCCCAGGCATCTTCTCCTGCAGGTACCGGCCTCCATCTTCTTCCCACGATTCCCTCGACATCCAGGGGTGGGCAGAACGGGGGGTTGCCATGGCAACCCACTGTCCTGCTCTGCCATTGGTTAGAATCAGTTCTGACCAATGGCAGGGGATAGGAGGAGATCGCAGCTCTGCGACCTCACTCCTAGCCCTCAAGATGATCAGGGCTGTCCCTGACAGCTCCGATCAGAGCTATTTTCCGAGTGATCGGGTCACCAGAGACCCAATCAGCCCAGAATAGCAGAAAGTCGCATGTCTGAATTGACATGCGATTTTCTGCGATCGCCGACATGGGGGGGGTCTCAGGACCCCCCTGGGCCATGTGCCGGGGTGCCTGCTGAATGATTTCAGCAGGCATCCCGATCCGGTCCCCAACCGGCTAGCGGCAGGGACCTGAATTCCCACGGGCGTATTCATACGCCCTCAGTCCTTAAGGACTCGGGATGCAGGGTGTATGGATACGCCCGGCATCCTGAACAGGTTAAGGACTGAGCCCTTTTTCGCAATTCTGACCACCATCGCTTTACGAATTAATAACGCGAAAATGTTTTTAACGAATATTCTGATTCTGAGATTGTTTTTTCGTGACATATTCTACTTTACTTTATTTTGGTGGTAAATTGTCGGCGTTACTTGCGTTACTTTCACTTAATTGGTGAAAAATCCCAAAATTTCATGAAAATTTTGAAAATTTTGCATTTTTCTAACTTTGAAGCTCTCTACTTGTAAGGAAAATGCATATTCCAAATAAATTTTATTTTTATTCACAAATACAATATGTCCACTTTATGTTGGCATCATAAAATGGACATATTTTTGCTTTTTGAAAAAATTAGAGGGCTTCAGATTTAGCAATTTTTGAAGCCCGCTACTTTGAAGGGACAGATGTTACAGAACTACAAGTTCCCAGCATGCCTGGGCAGTCCAGGCATGCTGAGAGTTCTAGTTTGGCAACATCTGGAGGGCTACCGTTTTGGGCACCACTGTAACAGTGGTTTCCAAACTGTGACCCTCCAGATGTTGCAAAACTACAACTCCCACTGTAGTTTCCCTACTTGACCCAGTCTTCAGCGACAATTGGGGATCTCAAGGCATCTTCTCCTGCAGCTACCGGCCTCCATCTTCTTCCCACGATCCCCTCGACATCCTGGGGTGGGCAGAACCACTGTCCTGCTTTGCCATTGGTTAGAATCAGTTCTGACCAATGGCAGGGGATAGGAGGAGATCGCAGCTCTGCGACCTCACTCCTAGCCCTCAAGATGATCGGAGCTGTCCCTGACAGCTCTGATCATCACTATTTTCCGGGTGATCGGGTCACCCGAGACCCGATCAGCCTGGAATAGCAGAAAATCGCATGTCTGAATTGACATGCGATTTTCTGCGATCGCCGACATGGGCGATGTGCCGGGGTGCCAGCAGGCATTCCGGTCCCCAACCGGCTAGTGGCGGGGACCGGAATTCCCACGGGCGTATGCATACGCCCCACGTCCTTAAGGACTCGGGATGCAGGGCGTATGCATACGCCCGGCGTCCTGAACAGGTTAAAGGGTACTCCGGTAGAAAACAATTTTATTTTAAATCAACTGGTGCCAGAAAGTTAAACCGATTTGTAAATAACTTCTATTAATTAATCTTAATCCTTCCAGTACTTATCAGCTGCTGTATGCTCCAGAAGAAGTTGAGAAGTTATTTTCTAACTGACCACAGAGCTCTCTGCTTACACCTCTGTCCATGTCAGGAACTGTCCATAGCAGAAGAGGTTTGCTATGGGGATTTGCTCCTATTCTGGACAGTTCCTGACATAGACAGAGCTGTCAGCAGAGAGCACTGTGGTCATAGAAAAGAACAACTCAACTTCCTCTGTAGTATACAGACTATTTGTAGTATTCAGAATATTTGGCAGACGAGATTGTCTGAATGCTTTTTATTTGCCAACTTATTCTATGTTTCTCAGTAAGTTTACCCATTCATCCTTCCTTCAATCACCATGATGGTCCCACCTCCCACCATTATTGTTGGTATGGTGTTTTTAGGGTGATGTGCAGCAGCATTTCTCCTCCAAACATGGATTGTATCATGGCTTCCACATAGTTCAATGTTGCTCTTGTCTGACAACCCTATATTCTCCCAGTATTTCACTGGCTTTTTCAAATGTTTTGCAGAATTTTTTTTTAACCTTCTGGGGACCTTTATGCCCTTGTCCCGCTCCCCTCCTATGACGCAGGCTCAGGAGCTGGTCGGTCCCGGTGGCAATCCCGTGTCTAATGCCAGACATCACTGATTAAAAAAAAACTAAAATATGTAAACAAAAATAAACATGTGGTATCACCATGTACCTAAATATCCGAACTATAAAAATGTAATGTTACTTTAACCGCTCTGTCAATGGCGTATACGAAAAAAATACCAAAGCCCAGAATTGCGTATTTTTGGTCACTTTGTATACCCTAAAAAAAATGTATAAAAAGTGGTTGAAAAGTCCCATCATAGTAAAAGTTGTTCCGATAAAAACTATAGATCACGGCACAAAAAATGAGCACTCACACATCTCTAAATATGGAAAAATGTAAAAGTTATAGGGGTCAGAAAAGGACAATTTTAAACATGCAAATTTTCTTGCAGAAAGTTATAATTTTTTAAAAGAAGTAAAACAAAATCAAACCTATATAAGTTGGGTATCCTTTTAATCGTATGGACCTACAAAATAAATATAAGGTGTACTTTTTACCAAAAAAGCGCACTGCATGGAATTTAAAGGCCCCCAAAATTTACAAAATGGTGTTTTTATTTTACATTTTTTCCCCCAAAATTTTTTGGGGTTTCACCATGGATTTTGTGGTAAAATGATTGATGTCATTAGAACGTAAAATTGGTTATGGGTCTGTAGGTGGAAAATTAAAAGCCTTATGATTTTTAGAAGGTGAGGGGGGAAAACGAAAGAGCAAAAAAGTGAAAAATGGCCCAGTCCTCAAGGTATATAAGGTGACCAAAAATTCTCAATTTTGGACTTTGGTGTTTTTTTTTTATTACATTATTCAAAATATGGGAAAAGGCGGGGGGGGGGGGGGGGGGGTAATGATTCAAACTTTTATTAAGAACAAGTTAATTCACAATTTTTTTATTTATTTTTTTAGTCCCTACAGGGGCTATACCATGCAATCTTTTGTTGCATACCCTGATTAATGCAATGTCATTGCAAAGCATTGATCAGTGTTATTGGTGCTCTGCTGCTCCAGCCTGCTGAAGCTTCCTGAAGCAGCAGAGGAGTGATCGGACGGCGAGGAGACAGGCTGTCTGGGCATGCTTGGAGTTGTAGTTTTGGAACATCTGGAGGGCTATAGTTTGGAGACCACTACTTAGCGGTCTCCAAACTGTTCTTCCCCAGTTGTTGCATAACTACAACTCCTAGCATGCCTTTCGGCTGTCAGTGCATGCTGGTGGTTGTTTTTTTTGCAACAGCTGTAGGCACACTGGTTGGGAAACACTGAGCTAGAGACTGTTTCCTAATTCAGTGATTCCAACCCATGTGCCTCCAGCTGTTTCAAAACTACAACTCCCAGAATGCACTGACAGACCATACATGCTGGGAGTTGTAGTTTTGCAACAGCTGGAGGCACACTGGTTGGAATCACTAAGCTAGAGTCTGTTTCCTAACTCAGTTGTTCCCCACCAGTGTGCCTACAGCTGTTGCAAAACTACAACTCCCAGTATGGAGGGTCTGTCATTGCATTCTGGGAGTAGTAGTTTTGCAACAGCTGAAGGTTTGCAGGGTACTTTCACACGGGCGGGGGTTTACAGTGGGTTTGCTTCTACAAGTATGATCTGCAGAAAATTTTCCACCGCAGCTCAAACTATCAGCGGAAAACCCGCTGTGAACCCCCGCCAGTGTGAATGTACCCTAAAATCACTACACTACACTAACACAAAATAAAAAAATAAAAAGTAAAACACTACATATACACACCTTTACACGACCCCCCAATAAAAATGAAAAACGTCTCATATGGCAGTGTTTCCTAAACAGTGCCTCCAGCTGTTGCAGGCACCCTGTTTGGGATACACTGCCGTAGGGTTTTGGTGGAGACAAGCGCCATCCTTATATCCGGGTCTGCCCCTATTGCAAACTCCTAATTTAGGCATCAAATGCGCATGGCGCTCTCTCACTTCAGAGCCCTGTTGTATTTCAAGACAACAGTTTAGTGCCACATATGGGGTATTTCCTTACTCAGGAGAAATTGCCTTACAAATTGTGGGGGGAATTTTCTCCTTTTACCCCTTATGAAAAGGAAAAGTTTGGGGCTACACCAGTATGTTAGTGTCAAAAAATTTCAATTTGGGTGGTGTTGTCCCATAGAAACATTGAATGTGTCGGCAGATAAGAACCATTTGGCCCATCTAGTCTGCCCAATAATCTAAATAATATGAATAGTCCCTGGCCCTATCTTATATGAAGGATAGCCTTATGCTTATCCCATGCATGTTTAAACTCCTTCACTGTATTTGCAGCGACCACTTCTGCAGAAGGTTATTCCATGCATCCACTACTCTCTCAGTAAAGTAATACTTCCTGATATTACTTTTAAACCTTTGCCCCTCTAATTTAAAACTATGTCCTCTTGTGGTAGTTTTTCTTCTTTTAAATATGCTCTCCTCCTTTACCATACTTTTCATTTTCACAATAGGTAAAAGGAGAAGAAGACCCCCAAAATTTATAACGCAATTTTTTCTGAGTACGGAAATACCCCATATGTGGATGTAAAATGCTCTGTGGACGAACTACATGGCTCAGGAGTGAGAGAGCGCATGTACATTTGAGGCCTAAATTGGTGATTTGCACAGAGGTGGCTGATAGTTACAGCAGTACTGACATGAACACAAAAAATAAAAACACTCACATATGACCCCATTTTGGAAACTACACCCCTCAAGGAACGTAACAAGGGGTATAGTGAGCCTTAACCTGTTGGGGACGAAGGGCGTATGCATACGCCCTTGCGTCCTGGTACTTAAGGACGAAGGGCGTATTCATACGCCTGTGGGAATTTCGGTCCCCGCCGCCCGCCGGGCTGGGACCGGACCGGGGTGACTGCTGATATCAATCAGCAGGCACCCCGTGCAAATGCCCAGGGGGGTATGGGCATGCTGGGATTTGTAGTTTTGCAACATCTGGAGGGTCACAGTTTGGAGATCACTGTGCAGTGGTCTATAATCTGTAGCCCTCCAGATGTTGCAAAACTGCAAATCCCAGCATGCCCAAACAGCAAACAGCTGTCTCGGCATGCTGGGAGTTGTAGTTGTGTACCTCCAGCTGTTGTATAACTACATCTCCCAGCATGCCCTTCAGCGATCAGTACATGCTGGGAGTTGTAGTTTTGCAACAGCTGGAGGCACACTGGTTGGAAAATACTGAGTTAGGTAACAGAACCTAACTGAAGGTTTTCCAACCAGCGTGCCTCCAGCTGTTGCAAAACTATAACTCCCAGCATGCACGGTCTGTCAGTACATGCTGGGAGTTGTAGTTTTGAAACAGCTGGAGGTCCCCCCCCCCCATGTGAACGTACAGGGTACATTCACATAGGCAGGTTTACAGTAAGTTTCCTGCTTCAAGTTTGGGCTGCGGCACATTTTTCACCACAGCGCAAACGCCTAGCGGGAAAGTTACCGTAACACGCCAGTGCGAATGTACCCTAAAAACTCTACACTACCACAAAATGAAGGGTAAAATACTACACATACACCCCTTACACTGTCCCCCCAATAAAAATGAAAAACGTATTGTATGGCAGTGTTTCCAATACTGAGCCTACAGCTGTTGAAAAACAACAACTCCCAGCATTTCCGGACAGCCACTGACTGTCCAGGCATGCTGGGAGTTTAGCAACAGCTGGAGGCACCCTGTTTGGGAATCACTGGCGTAGAATACCCCTATGCAATCCCTAATTTAGTCCTCATATGCGCATGGCGCTCTCATTTCGGAGCCCTGTTGTTTTTCAAGGAAACAGTTTAGGGCCACATATAGGGTATTTCCGTAATCGGGAGAAATTGCACAACAAATTTTGGGGGGCTTTTTCTCCTTTTACCTCTTATGAAGAGGAAAAGTTGTAAAAAAATAAAAATGTTTACACTAACATGCTGGTGTTGCCCCATACTTTTTATTTTCACAAGCAGTAAAAGGAAAAAAAGACCTTCCAAAATTTGTAACACAATTTCTCCTGAGTACGGAAATACCCCATATGTGGGCGTAAAATGCTCTGCGGGCGCACAACAAGGCTCAGGAGTGAGAGCGCATCATGTACATGTGAGGCCTAAATTGGTGATTTGCACAGGAGTGGCTGATTTTCTGACATAAACGCAAAAACATAAATACCCACATGTGACCCCATTATGGAAACTACACCCCTCACGGAACGTGACAAGGGGTATAGTGAGCCTTAACACCCCACAGGTGTTTGATGAATTTTCATTAAATTTGGATGGGAAAATGAAAAAAAAAATGTTTTCACTAAAATGCTCGTGCTACCCTAAATTTTTAATTTCCACAAGGGAATATAGGAAAAAAGCCCCCCAAAATGTGTAACTCCATTTCTTCTGAGTACGAACATACCCCATATGTGGATGTAAAGTCTCACTACAATGCTCAGAAGAGAAGGAGCGCCATTGAGATTTTGAAGAGAAAATTTGTCCAGAATTGAAGGCCACGTGTTTACAAAGCCCCCATAGTGCCAGAACAATGGACCCCCCACCCACATGTGACCCCATTTTGGAAACTACACCCCTCATGTAATGTATTAAGGGGTGCAGTGAGCATTTACGCCCCACAGGTGTCTGACAGATTTTTGGGACAGTGGTCCGTGAAAATGAAAAATTTTATTTATCATTTGCACAGCCCACTGTTCCAAGGATCTGTCAAACGCCAGTGGGGTGTAAATACTCACTGCACCCCTAATTAAATTCTGTGAGGGGTGTAGTTTCCAAAATGAGGTCACGTTGGGGGGGGGGGGTACACTGTTCTGGCACCACGGGGGGCTTTGTAAACGCACATGGCCGCTGACAACCATTCCAAACAAATTCTCTTTCCAAAAGCTCAATGGCGCTTCTTCTCTTCTGAGCATTGTATGGTCTCTGCTGACCTCTACTGTCCATTTTAGGAACTGTACAGAGCAGGAGAAAATCCCCATAGCAAACATATGCTGCTCTGGACAGTTCCTAAAAAGAGAGCACTGTGGTCATGACATCAGAGGAAATGCATTTCTTATTTGCATTTCTCTTTAGTTTACAGCCCCTAAAAAGTACTGGAAGGATTAAGATTTTTCAATAGAAGCGATTTACAAATCTGTTTAACTTTCTGGCACCAGTTGATTAAAAACAAAAAGTTTTCCATGGGAGTACTCCTTTAACAGTTCACAGGTCTTTGACGAATTTTAGTTAAAGTTGGACGTGAAAATAAAAAATAAAAATTCTGGAATGCTCGTGTTACCCCAAATTTTTCATTTTCACACGGGGTAATAGGAAAAAAGCTTTTCAAAATTTGTAACACCATTTCTTCTGAGCATATAAATACCCCATATGTGGATGCAAAGTGCTCTGCTGGCACACTACAGGGCTCAGAAGAGAAGGAGCGCCATTGGGCTTTTGGAGAGAGAATTAGGCTGGAATTGAAGGCCATGTGCGATTACAAAGCCCTAATGGTGCCACCAGAACAGTGGACCCCCCCCCCACATTTGACCCCATTTTGGAAACTACACCCCTCACAGAATGTAATAAGGTGTGCAGTGAGCATTTACACCCCACAGGTGTCTGACAGATTTTTTTAACAGTTGTCCGTAAAAATTATATTTTTCATTTGCACAGCCCATTGTTCCGAAGATCTGTCCACTTTATCGAAAGTTCGTCAATCACCTGTGGGGTGTTAACACCCATTTTATGTTCCTTGAGGGGTGTAGGTTTCAAAATAGTGGGCCATGTGTTTTTTTGTTTTACTCTTCTGGCATCATGGGGGCTTCCTACATGCGACATGCCCCCCAAAAACCATTTCAGCAAAAGTCGCTCTCCAAAAGCACAATGTCACTCCATTCCTTCTGAGCCCTCTAGTGCACCCACAGAGCACTTTACATCCATATGAGAAGTATTTCCTTACTCAAGAGAAATGGAGTTACAGATTTATTTTTATTTTTTTTTTGGGGGGGGGGGGCGCATTTTCTCCTATTACTCCTTGTGAAAATGAAAAGTTTGGGGTAATACCTGCATTTTATTTAACAAAAGTTCGTCAATCACCTGTGTGGTAGACACAAATTACCCCATGTTACGTTCCTTGAGGGGTTTAGTTTCCAAAATAGTGTGCCATGTGTTTTTTTTTTTTACTGTTCTGGCATCATATGGGCATCATATGGTCCTAAATGCGACATGCCCCCAAAAACCCATTTCAGCAACCATTTCAAAATTCAGAAAAATTCTGATTTTGCAATTTTCGGGAAAAATTGGAAAATTAGTGCAATACTTTGAAGCCCTCTGATGTCTTCAAAAAGTAAAAACATGTCAACTTTATGATGCCAACATAAAGTTAACATATTGGATATGTGAATCAATATGTAATTTATTTGACATGTCCCTTTTCCTTACAAGCAGAGTGCTTTAACCCCTTAAGGACGCAGGACGTAAATGTACGTCCTGGTGAGGTGGTTCTTAACGCACCAGGACGTACATTTACGTCCTAAGCATAACCGCGGGCATCGGAGCGATGCCCGTGTCATGCGCGGCTGATCCCGGCTGCTGTTAGCAGCCAGGGACCCGCCGGCAATGGCCGACGCCCGCGATCTCACGGGCGTCCGCCATTAACCCCTCAGGTGCCGGGATCAATACAGATCCCGGCATCTGCGGCAGTTCGCGATTTAAATGAACGATCGGATCGCCCGCAGCGCTGCTGCGGGGATCCGATCATTCATAACGCCGCACGGAGGTCCCCTCTCCTTCCTCAGTGCGGCTCCCGGCATCTCCTGCTCTGGTCTGTGATCGAGCAGACCAGAGCAGGAGATGACCGATAATACTGATCTGTTCTATGTCCTATACATAGAACAGATCAGTATTAGCAATCATGGTATTGCTATGAATAGTCCCCAATGGGGACTATTCAAGTGTAAAAAAAAAATGTAAAAAAATGTAAAAGTAAAAGTAAAAAAAAAGTGAAAAATCCCCTCCCCCAATAAAAAAGTAAAACGTCCGTTTTTTCCTATTTTACCCCCAAAAAGCGTAAAAAACATTTTTTATAGACATATTTGGTATCGCCGCGTGCGTAAATGTCCGAACTATTAAAATAAAATGTTAATGATCCCGTACGGTGAACGGCGTGAACGAAAAAAAATAAAAAAAGTCCAAAATTCCTACTTTTTTAATACATTTTATTAAAAAAAAATTATAAAAAATATATTAAAAGTTTTTTATATGCAAATGTTGTATCAAAAAAAATTACAGATCATGGCGCAAAAAATGAGCCCCCATCAAAATAAAGGGATTATAAACGTACTAATTTGGTTAAAAAGTTTGTGATTTTTTTTAAGCGCAACAATAATATAAAAGTATATAATAATGGGTATCATTTTAATCGTATTGACCCTCAGAATAAAGAACACATGTCATTTTTACCATAAATTGTACGGCGTGAAAACAAAACCTTCCAAAATTAGCAAAATTGCTTTTTTCGTTTTAATTTCCCCACAAAAATAGTGTTTTTTGGTTGCGCCATACATTTTATGATATAATGAGTGATGTCATTACAAAGGACAACTGGTCGCGCAAAAAACAAGCCCTCATACTAGTCTGTGGATGAAAATATAAAAGAGTTATGATTTTTAGAAGGCGAGGAGGAAAAAATGAAAACGTAAAAATTAAATTGTCTGAGTCCTTAAGGCCAAAATGGGCTGAGTCCTTAAGGGGTTAAAGTTGGAAAAATGCAAAATTTTCGAATTTTTCCTGATATTTTCTAATTTTTCACCAAGAAATTATGCAAGTGTCGTCGAAAATTTACCACTAAGATAAAGTAGAATATGTCATGAAAAACAGTCTCGGAATCATATTTATAAGTAAATGCATCCCAGAGTTATTAATTCATTAAGTGATAGAGGTCAGATTTGAAAAAAAATGCTCCCGTCCCAAGGGTCATAATGGGCTCCGTCCCTAAGGGGTTAATTCCTGAGCTTATTTGTGAGAAAAAGCTGATATGTTCAATATTTTACCCGTTGTAAAAAAAAGTTTATTTTGTGAGTGCCCATTTAATTTTACATTGTTAATTATGTAAAGTTACACTAATTTATGGGAATTTGTTGAGACATAAAATGACAATTGTTAGGCTGTTTGACATGTCAAAAGCTATGGGTGGAATTTATCAATGTTGTCCGATCAAGGTGAAGTCTCTGAAGTCCCTTATTACTCAATAATTAGCTAATTTTCTTCTCCCTCTTCTCCCACCAAATGCTCTTTATAGTGCCTCACTAAGTATAGATTCCAATATACATATATATATATATATATATATATATATATATATATATATATCAAAAAAAGAAACAGACAAGAGCGCAGCTATGTGCTGTTACTCCTGTGATGAAATGGGTGTGCTCACCTTTGGGTGTTGTAGGAATTTTATATAACCCTATCGAGGCTGGTTTGCAGGGGTGCTGTCTGCATCGATTCAGTCTTTGAGAAATCCTCCAGATGGTGTTGTATAGCTTCAAAAAATCCTACCAGCATAGGCATAAAACCATGACTCCAGGCCCTTTCCAGTGTAAAGAAGACCTGTAAAAAATGGAGTCGGACAAGACGAAAATAATAAACAAATACTGGTTTAATTCAATATTAAAAGCACTACGGACTACGCATTTCGAGGGGTGAGACCCTCTCTTCCCTGGTCCAATGATAGGTTAGCAGTAAATCACATCATTTATACATAAAATGCCGACGAAAATAGTGAGTTACATAAAAGTAACAGCGGTATTCAAAGAATAATACATAAGAAACAATAAAATACAATATTTTAAATAGACACAAGCTCAAAAAACTAAAATGCTGTCAAACTATAAAAAGTCCCCATATATTAGGAAGGATTTCTACATTGCTACTAGAGTAATCGGTCATTATTATGTTATCCACTAGGCTGCGTACAAGGAAATGTGACGGCCTATTTGTATTACCCGGCATCAGTGTGGAGCCGGTAGACTTATAAGTATAGCTATTAGAAAATGCTACTTCTTTTAAAAAGACGCATAATTTGACTCCAGCCATGAAGAGAAGTTAACATATCTGTAAATCATCTGACGCAATTACTGCAAATAGATAGTCGATTCAGTTTCCCATTTATCATACATCATGTGCCCTTTTGATACATTGTTCACATGTACACAAGCCATAAACAGCCCTCATCTGAGTAGACCCTACTAACCTAATTAAAATGAAAAATTAATTATTCATTGCTGATAAATATAAATAAATATAAGAACAAATAGATCACTGTACTGTTGTAGGATAGTATGTATTGCAGTTGGTGGGCTTTACCTTGTAAGAGCTAGACAAATAAATATATTTTTGGAAAACCTTGAAATGCTAGACCATGATTATGAGTAAAAAGGTTAAACTATTAGATGCCCTATTTAAAACATATGAGGCTTAGTTTATGATTGTCATGTGATTTCCTTATGGTGACACAGTAAACTGAAAGGGGTGGAGTAAGCGTGGCACACATTACTTTCACATAGGTGTGGAAGCATCATGGAAAGCAGCATGCAGCCCATTAGCTATGAGTTACAAGGTGAGTGAGTATGTGTTTCTAATGTTACATGTATTGTGAAATTGTATTTTATGATGTCCTATTGAAATAGAGGATGTTTGATTCAGGATATTTCAGTATATTGTGTAAAAATCATTTTCACATATAATACTTAATATATCATTCAACTGGCATTTGCCAGAAACCTACACTTTCCACTACACTAGTGGTATAGCACACATGCTTTCAGCAAAGGGAAATGTGTTAGAAACAGCAAAATAATGCTGTGTATGGCTAACCACCATTTTTTTTTGCATGTATAATTAAATGTGTACTTTATTGAAGGGGTTCTTAATGGCTATACAGTTGATAGCCTATCCTTGGAGGTCCAACTTCCAACATCTCATTTGATCAGCACAATAGAGGAGAAATTCATTGATGGCCTTGTTTAAATAGCTTCTTGAGTAAATTGCTAAAATAATAATTTGCTTCCTAGATGTATGCTGTGATTTTAGTTGATATTTTTTGGTCTATGATTGTCATGAAGAATGTCCGCAATAATACAATAGTCTATCTAACTGTATATGTGACAAGAAAACAAATAGTAGCAACAATTTTAAAATTGAGAAAGGATTTTTGGTTAATTTTCTTTTAGGCTTGTATTTGAATTCCTACATAATTACACAACTAAGGAAATAGAATACAACTATCATACATTTTGTAAGATTGTGTCTAGTTCTCTGAATACAAATTCTTACGGGCAGCCCAGGAAGTCTAAGAGTACATTCACACGTGCGTATTGTTCTGTGGCTGATTTTGCTACCCATTTAAGTCAATAGGTAGATAAATCTGCAGCCATATCATCAGCAAGATACACGTATGAACGTACCCTTAAAATAGTTATTCACAATTAGAAAAACAAATGATTTTCAAATTGTTCTCATATTGTGTGTGGTATTGCATCTCATTTCCATTGAAGTGAATGAAGCTAAATTGTAACACCACACACAACCGACAGGACAGGTATTACCTCTGTTTTTATTATTCCTAGATAACCACTTAGAGGGACACCACATAGTCAATAAAAACATTAACTTCTATTAGCCTGCTTTACATCTGCCTATGCTTGTATTGAAGTCTTTACACCCTTTTGAACAGACTACAGTAACAGTGTCTTTATTATGACATTGATTTGGTCATTTTTTGTGCACAGAGAAGGTGATTGAAACCCAACATTAGGTGATTACATGGATGAATTAACCAGGGAACATCACAAAGCTTATATCTGCGGTTTGAAAGTTTACAGTTACAAAATGAACATGGGGTATAACAGCCTTAAAGGTTAAATGGGCACTGTCATTAAAAAATGTTTTGCTATTGCACTCCTTAAAGTAAATAAAAAATGTTTTCTAATGTACTTTTTTTTAAAATGTTAATGAAGTTTTCTATGTTTTTTTGTGTTTAAAAAAGCTACCACTAGGTGTCTCCCTACTTGTCTGGCCTGGCAGAAGTCTAAAATCAGGAAATGCAGTCTGGAGTGCCTAGGGTGTGTGTGCAGCCTTAGCCAATCATAGCTCATTTCACACTGAACTGCTCTAGGTTGTGTGTAGCAGAATGAGGGAGAAAGTTCTCCCCCGTATGGCTTCAGATGATGTCACGCCCATTTGGGAATGCCCCTTCCCAGTCCGTAATTCTGACTGAGACTGAGCAAAAAAAATGTAGAGCAATATCAAGGTAGAAAACAAAAAAATAATAAAAATAAAGGCAGAGGGGGGTTAAAGGGGTACTCCGGTGCTTAGACACTTTATCCCCTATCCAAGGATAGGGGATAAGATGCCTGACCGCGGGAGTCCCGCCGCTGGGGACCCCCGTGATCTTGCACACTGAACCCCGTTTGTAATCAGTCCCCGGAGCTGTCACGCCCCCTCCCGTAGGCATGCATTGAGGGGTGGAGCGTGACGTCACACGGGGGCGCAGGCGTGACGTCACACACCGCTCAGACTGGACTGATTACAAACGGGGTGCCGCGTGCAAGATCATGGGGGTCCTCAGCACAAAGACACACAAAATTTAAAAAATCTACTTAATTTTCTAAATTTCAACATTTAAAAAATTGACTTCTTCAGTTTCGTATTGAGAGGCTCTTCAGTTTCATATTGCAACTTCCTTATAGAGAGAATTTCATAAATTTTTTTATTTTAATTTGTTTAAAAAAGAAACAAACAAACACAGAAAACACCTTTTTCCTGTCTACAGGTTTCTGTTGAAACTCCCAAAAGGAGAATTTATATTAGCACTTTCTCCACGGTCATCAGTTTCTTCACTATTTTGAGACACTCTCATGAACTCTGTTGCTGCTCTGAAACAGGGATAATTTTTGGAGCTCTTGGAAAAATTTAGTGCGTCCTCAGATACCTCTCTCTGCATTTTTACACCAACAGGCATATGCCACCAACCAGGGATACTTAATGTATGTAAGCAAGCTGTTAGTTACCATTAGTTACCGCATGCCATCATAACTGAGCCTTAAAACCACTTTAAAACTACTTTAATACATTCCAAACAGTGTTATGCAGGGCTTTGGAGCTCTTAGACAGTGGTATGCATGTGTTCATTTGCATATTTAATTGCTGGTTCGCGGAGAACTATTTTGACCAGAACCTGACGTTTCCCAGAATAAAAGGAGAAATATTCCCCTCGTACAGTGACCATATAGTGGTAGATATTAGCTCTTAAGAGGGTCTGCAGACCAGATAACTAATTGCAGTGCAGTTACATTGGGTGACTCACAGGTAACGCCTTTTTTTAATTGGAGTCATTTGTTTTCTTTTTCACTTAACGAGTAGTTTATTTCTTCATTTAGGCCAAACCATGATGACAAATGTCAGCTATGTCCAATGGCTAGTTCGGCCCTGCCTGGTAACAATTTTGGAAGATATCCCCAACCTACACTTAGGTAACCTTGATTGCCTATAAAAGTTCCCAAGGGGGACTAGAATAGGCACTGTCATTTAAACAAACTTAAGCATGATCAATAGTATTTCTGTCTTAAAAGTGTTAAAGAAACATATTTCTTTCATTGATTTTTATGTAAATTAGAGAATTTTAACTCCTAAATTACACTTAACACACCAAGGCTTAAAGTCTACAAAAACTTTTTATTTAATGTAGATAATACAATTATGTGTATATTTGTAATATACATTGGTTTAAAAATGTGTATATATTTGGGTGAAACTTTAGAGCATCAATGGCAGTCACCCAGCCTGATCAACATATCTGCGGGGGTCTGATCGGTTTTCCTGGCAGTAGGAGATTTCCTCACCTAATCCTCGCTAGTAGTGCTAGTAAGTTTGCATAGCATTATTTAATATTAGCCGTCTATAGGCACTTAAAAAGTGTAAATATATATATATATATTTTTATATAAAAAGCCCTTCCTCAAATAAAAAAAAAAAATCACCCCTTTTTACCATAAAAAAAAAAAAAAAAAAGAAATGTGGTTATTGATCCCATATGATTAATGGTGTAAGCGCAAAACAATACCAAAATTGCTTATTTTAATTCACATTACATTCCAGAAAAAAATATATAAAAAGTGATCAAAAAGTCACATTTTCACAAATGTGCTACCCATGAAAATAACAGATCATAGTAAAAATAAGAGCCCTCAAATAGGTATGAGAAAAAAAAGGTTCTAGGGGTCATAATAGTGTGATTTTTAGCATACTCATTTTATACCAAAATGTAAAATTATTTTAAAGTAGTAAAATAAAACAAAACATATATAAATTAGGTATTGTTAGACATGAGCGAACTTTTGAAAAGGTCATTTCGCTGGGCTTGCCCAACTTTTACAAAATGTTCAGTTGTATTCAAACTAGTAAGTTGCAAACTGGCAATGCGCTAAGCCCCTAAACACATAGATAACACTGCCTAAGAGCTCTAACACCCTGTATAACACTGCTAGGAATGTGTTTACAGTGGGGATCAAAAGTTTGGGCATCCCAGGTAAAAATTTGTATTAATGCGCATAAAGCCAAGGAAATATGGAAAAATCTCCAAAAGGCATCAAATTACAGATAAGACATTCTTATAATATGTCAACAAAAGTTAGATTTTATTTCCATCATTTACACTTTCAAAATAATAGAAAACAAAAAAAGAGTGTCTGCAAAAGTTTGGGCACCCTGCAGAGTTAATATCTTGTACTGCCCCCTTTGGCATCTATCACAGCTTTTAAACGCTTTTTGTAGCCAGCCAAGAGTCTTTCAATTCTTGTTTGAGGTATCTTTGCCCATTCTTCCTTACAAAAGTCTTCCAGTTCTTTGAGATTTCTGGGCTGTCTGTCACGCACTGCTCTTTTAAGGTCTATCCATAGATTTTCAATTATGTTGAGGCCATTGTGAAGGCCATGGCAAAACCTTCAGTTTACGCCTCTTGAAGTAATCCCCCGTGGATTTCCAGGTGTGTTTAGGATCATTATCCATTTGTAGAAGCCATCCTGTCTTTAACTTCAGCTTTTTCACAGATGGCATCAAGTTAGCATCCAAAATTTGCTGAAATTTTATTGAATCCATTTTTCCTTCTACTCATGAGATGTTCCCTGTGCCACTGTCTGCAATACAACCCCAAAACATGATTGATCCACCCCCATGCTTAACAGTTGGACAGAGGTTCTTTTCATTAAATTCTGTTCCCCTTCTCCAAACGTACCTTTGCTCATTCCAGCCAAAAAGTTCAATTTTAACCTCATCGGTCCACAGAACTTATTTCCAAAATGCATCAGGCTTGTCTATATGTTCAATTGCAAAGTTCAGACACTGATTTTTGTGTTGAGAACGTAGAAGAGGTTTTCTTCTGATGACTCTTCCATGAAGACCATATTTGTACAAGTATAGTGGAATAGTGTACCACAACTCCAGTGTCTGCCAGATCTTTCTGGATGAATTGTGCAGTCAAACGTGGGTTTTGAATAGTTTTTCTCACAATCCTGCGAGCTGTTCTGTCTGATATTTTTCTTGGTGTTCCAGATCTTGCTTTAAATTCCACTGTTCCTGATGACTGCCATTTCTTAATTACATTCCGAACAGAGGATTTTGACATGTGAAAACATTTTGCTATCTTCTTATAGCCTTCTCCAGCTTTGTGAGCGTCAACTAGTTTCAGTTTCAGATTTCTAGACAACTGCTTAGAAGAACCCATGGTGCTGATTGTTGGGGCAAGGTCAGATTAGTCTGGGCATTTAAAACCTTTGAGATTGACATCACCTGGTCTTTCCAGATGAAGATTGAGAGCAATCCATGACACTGGCAGGTCTCAGCTTTGCAAAGGGGGCAGTGCATGCTATAAATTCTGCAGGGTGCCCAAACTTTTGCAGATGCCATTTTTTTGTTTTCTGTTATTTTGAAAGTGTAAAGGATGGAAATAAAATCTAACTTTTGTTGACATATTATAAGAATGTCTAATCTGTAATTTGATGCCTTTTGGAGATTTTTCCATCTTTCCTTGGTGTCTTTAAGCACATTAATACAAATTTTTACCTGGGGTGCTCAAACTTTTGATCCCCACTGTATGTAGTTTTAAATTAAGCAATATGGAAAGAACTCAAGCTCAGGTGCAGATCAAATCGGTATAGCTTTATTTTACATCACGCCAGAAGCAACAGATAACAGGTCGGAAGTGACGCGTTTCGGCCAGGTGCTGGCCTTAGTTATGCAATGATTACACGTTCTAAGGATACTTATATATGGAGTGGGAGGTAACGAGGTGCAGCAGCAGGTAAATTAACCCCTGCAGAACCTCTACCAACCACTCCATTCACAAAGAATATACTGCATTTTCGTACTATACAAATGTGAATAAAAACATAGAATAATAATCTTTATTATAAGAAAATTAGTGTACAATTATAAATATAGCAAAAAACACATACACATTGTTAGACAATCGCAGTTTATGTGAAGATAGACCTCGTACAAACCCTGTCTGGCTTTGCCAAAAGGGTCCTTCAAATGTGGACATAAAATTTGCAAATGCTGTGAAGTAATGTCTCCTTCATCTACGTTCACGTCCTGCACCAACCATGACTCATTTTCTATTAAACAGTATATAAATTGTAACACGAAATATGTGGTTTACCTGTTTACATGTGAGTCATGTTTGGTGCAGTACATGGGATGTACCACGAATCCACTAAAGGTGCGAGTTAGGAAACATCTTTCCGATATTCCACACTTTAATAATAGGAATACTTCCATGGTTACGAAACACATAGCCGAACATCATGGAGGAGATTGGTCAAGTGTGAGGGTCCAAGGGATAGAGAGAGTATCCCCTCCATTGCGAGAAAAAAACGTATGGATAGAGAAATATATTGGATCCTTCGCTTGGACACTAGATATCCGAGAGGTCTGAACAAAAGGTTAGATGTCATTCTTCACTATTAGGTGGGCATTTTTTCCCCTTTTGTATAGACACATATATATGTTTTCTTATATTTTTTCTTATATATTTCTATTTTCTTAATTAATTTTTTACATTAATAGGCAGATATGATCTTCTTAATAAGATTGAAACGTATTTAATGTGAGGGTAGTTCCATTAGATATATATATATGTACATTTTGTCATATTGTGCACATTCATCTTTGTTCTTATTATTGATTTGCAATGAGGATAAATTTTATTATTTACTTTTTAGGATATATCTTTAAACACAATGTGTTTAAATGCATCTTTCTTTGCATATCATATGGTATAAAACACTATTTCACAGTAAGTTGTACGATTTAGATCCGGTATATATACTTGGCCTTATTATTCATATGCATTTTTTATACCATTACAATTTTTTCTGATCCCACTAAATTAATACAGTGAAATATTTGATTATTAAATTGCAGTCATTCATTGCGTGGTTTTCCTTTCACAGAAGAAAAACATTATAGGTTACCTACAATATGTTTGTTTATTTTATAGTTTATTATTATTTTTTGTATATATTTATACCCCCCCCCTTTTTTTCTTCTGTTTTAAAGGTACCCACAATAATATTGTGTCCTGTTTTTTAACCCTTTGTTACACAGTCGCATGAAAGTATATCTATTGAATTTTCTGATATTTTGAAATATTTTCATTTGCTGACATGTGATTGTCTAACAATGTGTATGTGTTTTTTGCTATATTTATAATTGTACACTAATTTTCTAATAATAAAGATTATTATTCTATGTTTTTATTCACATTTGTATAGTACGAAAACGCAGTATATTCTTTGTGAATGGAGTGGTTGGTAGAGGTTCTGCAGGGGTTAATTTACCTGCTGCTGCACCTCGTTACCTCCCACTCCATATATAAGTATCCTTAGAATGTGTAATCATTGTATGACTAAGGCCAGCACCTGGCCGAAACGCGTCACTTCCGACCTGTTACCTGTTGCTTCTGGCGTGATGTAAAATAAAGCTATACTGATTTGATCTGCACCTGAGCTGGAGTTCTTTCCATATTCCTTACTGTCTGTGAGTGCAAGTCCGCACTCTCTCCGTGCTCGATATCCGGACCAGGGGTGAGCTGGCTTCGTTTCTATATTTGCCTAGTTTTAAATTAGTTATAAGGCTCAGTTTTGATGACGTTCAGTAGCAGATTTTGTATGCTTACTAAAGGGGTTCTCGGCGCAAAACTAATTATTTTTTTAAAATGACTTCTATTTAAAAATCTTAATCCTTCCAGTACTTATCAGCTGTATGCTCTAGAGGAAGTTGAGTAGTTCTTTTTTTTTTCCTGACACGGACAGGGGTGTCAGCAGAGAGCACTGTGGTCAGACTCGAAAAAAAGGATACAACTTCCTCTGGAAGGATTAAGATTTTTAAATAGAAGTAGTTTACAAATCTGTTTATTTTTCTGGCACTAGTTGATTTGAAAAAATAAAAATAAAAAAAATTATAAAAACTCGTTTTCCACCAGGGTACTCCTTTAACACTAAAATAAAGCTGCATAAAATATCCCTGATATGTTGTTATTAGGTTAGTCTGCCGGTGTTAAAATGCACACAGAGGTATCGGAAGGCACAGTGACTTTTTCCAAGAGTTTCAATAATTATCTCTTTTTGGAGAAGCAATAGGTTTTGAGTCTGGCAAGTGGAGAAGATGCTATTGATTTTTCCAAGCGTTCCAAAAATTATCCCATTTTGAGAGCGAAGAAGAAATAGCTTTTGTATGAAAAACAGAAGAAAAAAAATCACTTTTTGGGGGATCATGAGTTGTGTATGTGTAGGCTTAGCTGGAAATAGCAACTGCAAGGGTGATGGCAGACTGGTGGTACTTATAGTATCCAGCATACAGCAGGAGGTGGCGGAATGGTAGTATTTAGCATATACAAGGAGGTGGTTGGCTTGAAGTGGTCAGTGTACAGCAGAAGGTGGTGTCTTGTAGTATCTGCAAAGCAAGAGGTGGTGGTCTGATTGTACCCAGTGTACAACAGGAGGTGGAGGACTGATTGATTTAAACTTCAGTTTTTTCATGTTGCTTCCAGACAATCTTGTTTTCGTAGTGGTGACGATGACGCCTGCTGCGCTTAACACTCTCTCTTATGCTACACCTTGAGGGTGGACAAGACAGAACAACCATAGCAAACTGGGCAAGTTCTGGCCAATGGTCTAATCTGGTGACCCAGACGTCCATGGGGTCTGGGCTTATGGTGTCTGACAGAGAAAGGGCCTCAACCTAATTGTTCAGGTGGTCGTTTATATCCCTTTGAGGACAATTCATGTTAAAGAGAATACTGGATGCAAAAAATTGTCATCATGTACTCCAACGTGAAGATGCTGCTGCTACTGCTCCTGCCTATTGCAGGGGTAGTGCTGGCAGAGGGAGTGGAGCGTTGACTCAGTGGGGAGGAGAGACTGGACCCCCTTTCAGGAGGTGTTTGTTGCTGGAGATACATGGCATACTGGATGTGTAGGTTCTCCTCCTTATAAAAATTCTATTTAGCCTCCTTCTCAGGAGGAGAAAAAAATTTACCCATTTCGCTTTATACCAAGAGTCTAAGAGTGTGGCTATTCAGTACCCTTTTTTTTTTTTTCCTATAAGTGTGTAATATATCTGTCACTGCGCAAGCAAGTAAGCATACAGCTCACCATACTTGTAAAGCTTTTTTGAGAGTCGAGCTTGTTCTGACTCCGTTCTATACTGCCAATGTTGGTCATTGTCCTCATTGTCATTATTATTACTGTTGCCTTATATAGGTTCCTTGTCCCCTATCCCTTCCACAGATTCCATCTCCAAATCCTCCTCAGTTCCCACTACCTTATCCTTCTCATCCAACTCCTCCTCAAGGAAAACATCCATACTGCTGCCAGCCAGATGTGGACCCTCCTCCACTCCTCCTTTCTCTATCATCACTGTGAGTGTTTGCTCCAGAAGGAATATCAGCATTATAACAAGACTAATTCAACTGTTGTCCACATCTTGTTGCTTTTCAAAAGGCCTTAGCACACAACAGTTGTCTCTGATTAGCTGCCAATGCCTCAGCTGAAAGTCACACTGGCTCCAAAAATTGTCTGTCTCCTGCATTAGGAAGTCTATCAGCACTTTGCACTGCTGGTACAGGCGGTCCAACTTGTGTAAGGTTGGGTTCAACTGTATTGGAACATTGCAAATGAGACAGTGTTGAGGAAGATCATTTAGGCTCTGTAGGCCAAGGAGGGCATGTTTAAAAGAAAAAAAAACGAATGCACACTTTCCTGCACATAGCCAGCACATGCCTGAGACCACAATGATTTCTTAGGAAATCCGACAAGATTTTGCATGTGTGCCATGTCATTTAGAATGTTCCATGTCACCTAGATGCAGTGCTTTGACTATGTTTGTGCCATTATTGTCATCCACATTTTCCAATTTAAGATCATGACCAGAGAGCCAGTGTGAAACTTCTTGTTTCAGACAGGGCATCAGCTCCTCCGCTGTGTGGCTTTACTCGCCCAGGCTTAGCAGATGTAATACAGCATAGAAGCAGACAACCACAGGGTAACTGGACTAATAATGTTGTCTACAGGACATAGATTCCCCAATAGATACATTTCAGGATAGAGGAGGATTTCAGGAGGACACAACATTGATAAGGACAAGACAGAGAATGTGCTGTCTGTGGACATGGCCTGGCTTCTAGATAGTTGGAAGGGTCCTGGAGGAGCATCAGTAGCAGCATCTAGGTTTTCTTCACATCGGGGGGCACCTCAACTATTCCAAGCGGTCTTGTAATGCCGCTCCATATGCCTTCATAGATGTATTTCCTATACTTGTATCCTGACATGGTGCCACATTTTCTGCACCTGATAAGGTAAAAAAAAAAATCCACACAGCAGAATGCCAGACAGGGACAGCCCCACCTGACTGTGCCCTTCCTCTGGATGTTTTTCTTTTAAACCTACAGATGCAGCAGGGTCGCTGTCACCTGAGATGATCAGACCAGCAGGCCTACGTTTGTTATATTTGACATCATTTGCTCATTTGTACAGATATTTGTATGTGAAACTATTTATGGACTGGAACAATGCTGGCTGGGATTTGTGGTGCATGATGAAGCTTCTGCAGGAAGGAAGAGGAAGTCTCTTAGATCAGCTCACATATCAAAGCGGTGCTCACTTTAAACTGTGGAATTTATAAATTAGGATTTGTGCTCAGCCTGCTGTGGAGGTTATGATATGAAGAGGCTTTTTATTGCTTCTGTAGGATCACTTTGGCTCCTGCTTACACTGTGTGTGTCTCTCTCTCCCGAATGCCTGCCTTTAAAGCTGTGTAGAAGACCCTACATCCTTGCTGTCTCCTATTGGCCTTGGAGCTGATTGACACATAAGTCATTGTATAACCTGGGGTTATCATGTGATAGTTGCAAGGAATGCTTGTAAACCTGATGTCATTTAACTGCCCCTGTATTTCCTGCTGCCTCTGGCCACCAAAATGTCATGTGTTGACTCTCACTGACACTATCCCTGTGTTTCTTTTCATTCAAAACCCCCTCTTTCTACCTGATTTATTGTCTTCTTGGCTGCTCATTCAGCTGTCCTAGTGTGAGGGAGGACAGGGGGCATGGCCCAGCATAGAGGCTGTGAACAGCAGCTGGCAGCTCTGAATCCTCTCCTCTCTGTTTACAACTGCATGTGCAGAGAGAAGAAAGAAAAGACCTCAGATAGTAAAATGAATGAGGGCATGCAGTAAGGCAGAGTCAGGAGCTGGCTGATTGACAGGGAGGGAGCAGTGCTGAGCTTGTCTGTGTCCTGGCTGCAGTCTGCGATTTAGGACTCCAGCATAAGTCTGAAATCTATAAAAAATAAATAAATAAAAAAAAAAAAAAAAAAAAAAAAAAAAAAAAGGGCCTGTGGCCAGGACTGGTAGGGAGACCCCTAGTGGTCATTTTTTCAAAGTGGAAAATTAAATAGAAAAAATCATATTTTTTTAATAACATGCAATTGGAAAGTTATTCTGCATACAATAATCTATAATATATCAAAAGTTTTTTTTTTTAATAAAAGGTACCCTTTAAACCCTGCATATCGTTTGCCAATGTGATTTATACGATCAATGACAGAATTGTTTAATACCTGCAATTTGATGCTCTTTTTTGTGAGTATTGCTTTTTTACTGGGGCTTTACCTCTTCTACTGCACAATGTAGCCTACCACACAATGTAGCCTACCATGCCCAAAGAAGGCATTGCACATACAGCAGGAGTACGCCTTCAGTACAGTTCTGGAGAAATCCATCTTGTTGCCAGTATGACATTTTCTTCTTAACAACTTCATCTTACGCCATTTGAAATCACACAGCTTTTGATTATAACATGCAGGCATTATTTTGCCTACACGCAATCATTGCCATTTAGTAACCACCCCGACTCTTATCTGACAGACAAGCCCTTAAACTGTTATGTTTAATGGCATAGTTTCAGTGG
Source organism: Hyla sarda (assembly GCF_029499605.1). NCBI lineage: Eukaryota > Metazoa > Chordata > Amphibia > Anura > Hylidae > Hyla > Hyla sarda. Next base: position 269,684,152 of record NC_079194.1, on the reverse strand, counting down.
ACGTTGTGCTTATATGTGGCCTGTTTTTACAAGTAGTTGCAGAAAAATTGAATATGAATAAAGTTTTCCAATAAAGCAGAAATCTGCATTCAATATTACAAAACTAACCACTGGTAGGCAGTTTAAAATGCCTCATAAATCACCACCTCAGGAATACCATCAAATGTTACAGAGAAATGCTGCTTCTGCATGCATTGCATTTGCAGACAAATCATGATGTAAGATTTAAAAAAAAAAAAACGAAAACGCATTTGCAGTGAAGTTTACTTCATTGTCAATACAGTGTGCATCCAATCTGTTTATCTCTTGCGAAAACAATGCCAAAAAATGTACATTCCAAAAACTTCAGTATTTATTTGTTCCCTGAATTATTTGTGAAGTTGAGATAACTGACACAAGATATTGTAATTGATGGAAATATGTTATGTTTATTATTTTTTTTTTCCTGTGGAAAATACTAAATATATGGTTGACTAAAGGACCGCTGTTTTGCAAATAAATATAGACATTAAGCTTTTTAACGGAGTACAGGTGTGCATCAACTGACTTTACCTACCGTACTCATTTTACCATCTTCACAGGAAACCACATACTGTGTGAGATCACTTACTTGATAACACACTTAAATGTACAAGCATATTGCTTCTTCCGCTTTTGTTAATGTTGCTTTCAGTTTGTGTTGATGAGCTAAGTGAGCGTATTTGGATGTTGGAATTTATGATACTTAAATGGTAACTCTCATTAAAACAATTTTTTGCTATTGAACTCCTTATGGTAAATAAAAATGATTTCTAATATACTCTGGTTAAAAAAAAAATGAAGTTTTCTATGTTTTATTTGTGCTTAAAAAAGCTCAAGAGCACATTTCCCCCCATCTTATACAGAGACTTTGGACTGAAGTCCAAACACAGGAAGTGCAGCCTGGAGTGCTGAGGAGGGGGGTGTCCAATAAAGAGCATATGGCAGTTAAGTGTGAGAGGAGCTATGATTGGATGAGGCTGGAACCCCCCTCAACCCCTCAGCACTCCAGGTGTCTGTGTATAAGATGGGGGAAAATGTGCTCTTGAGCTTTTTTAAGCACAAATAAAACATAGAAAACGTCATTTTTTTTAAACAAAGTATATTAGAATTTTTTTCTATTTACCATAAGTGCAATAGCAAAATTTTATTTTAATGAGAGTTACCCTTTAAATGTACATTGAAATAGGGGAAAACTTTTATTTTACAATTTCTCATAAATAGACAAATGATTACGTAAACAGATAGGGTTATATGTGGACCAATGATTCTCACATTACGCATCAATACTTGTGAAAAACAATAGAAAGGTGCCGTAAAACTTAACTTTTATTCTTATTCTTAAAACTACACCCAAATAATATCGTGTATGTGTATCAAAAAGTGGTACTATCACCAAAAAGTAAATTCCAATACGGTAGGAATAAAAATGCAACCCACCACTCAGTCGCAGTATATTGACCCTCATTGCATATCAAAACATCACCTTACAGACAGGTATCATAATTATACCCCCTTGCTATTAACCCAATGCGTTTCTGTTCGACCAAAATATTAGGTAGATCGAACTTCATCAGGTGTTCAAGAAAACGCCAAGGATAAATGAGCATATAAGATGTTTTGTTAATAGAATACAGCTAGAGACAGAAGAGGACGGCGATGCGGTTCCCTGGATCCTACGGAAGCCGGTGAATTGCCTAGCAACATCTGGAGGGCTACAGTTATAGACCACTATACAGTGGTCTCTAAACTGTAGCCCTCCTGATGTTGCAAAACTACAACTCCCAGCATTCCCAGACAGCTGTTTGCTGTGTGGGCATGCTAGGATTTGCAGTTGTGCAACAGCTGGAGGGCTACAATTTGGAGATCACTGTGCAGTGGTCTCTAAACTGTGGCCCTCTAGATCTTGCAAAACTACAACTCCTAGCATGCCCACACAGCAGTTTGCTGTCAGGGCATGCTGGGATTTGTAGTTTTGCAACATCTGGAGGGCCACAGTTTGGAGATCACTTTGCAGTGGTCTCTAAACTGTAGCCCTCCAGATGTTGCAAAACTGCAAATCCCAGCTTGCCCAAACAGCATTGCGTACCTTCAGCTGTTGCATACCTACATCTCCCAGCATGCTCTTTGGCGATCAGTACATACTGGGAGTTGTAGTTTTGCAACAGCTGGAGGCACACTGGTTGGAAAATACTGAGTTAGGTAACAGAACCTAACTGAAGGTTTTCCAACCAGTGTGCCTGCAGCTGTTGCAAAAGTACAACTCCCAGCATGCACGGTCTGTCAGTGCATGCTGGGAGTTGAAGTTTTGCAACAGCTGGAGGTTTGCCCCCCATGTGAATGTACAGGGTACATTCACATGGGCGGGTTTACAGTGAGTTTCCTGCTTCAAGTTTGAGCTGCGGCAAATTTTTTGCCGCAGCGCAAACTCCTAGTGGGAAACTCACTGTAACATGCCAGTGCGAATGTACTCTGTAAAACACTACATATACACCCCCTTACACTGCCCCCCTCCCAATAAAAATGAGAAACGTATTGTACGGCAGTGTTTGCAAAACAGAGCCTCCTGCTGTTGCAAAACAACAACTCCCAGCATTTCCGGACAGCCACTGACTGTCCAGGCATGCTGGGAGTTTAGCAATAGCTGGAGGCACCCTGTTTGGGAATCACTGGCGTAGAATACCCCAATGCAATCGGAGCCCTGTCGTATTTCAAGGAAACAGTTTAGGGCCACATATGGGGTATTTCCGTACTCGTGAGAAATTGCACTACAAATTTTGGGGGGCTTTTTTTCCCTTTACCCCTTATGAATAGTTGGGGGCTACACCAGCCTGTTAGTGTAACTGTTAATGTAAAAAATTTTTTTTTTTTTTTTTTTTTACACTAACATGCTGGTGTTTCCCAATACTTTTTATTTTCACAAGCAGTAAAAGGAAAAAAAGACCCCCAAAATTTGTAACACAATTTCTCGGAAATACCCCATGTGTGGGTGTAAAATGCTCTGCAGATGCACAGCAAGGCTCAGGAGTGAGAGTGCACTGTGTACATTTGAGGCCTAAATTTGTGATTTGCACAGGGGTGGCTGATTTTACAGCGGTTCTGACATAAAAGCAAAAAAATAAATACCCACATGTGACCCATTTTGGGAACTACACCCCTCACGGAATGTAACACGGGGTATAGTGAGCCCTAACACCCCACAGGTGTTTGGCAAATTTTCATTAACCCCTTGAGGACCCGGGGTTTTTCAGTTTTTGCATTTTCGTTTTTTCCTCCTTACCTTTAACCTCTTAACGACGCAGGGCATCACACCGTGTCGGTCCAGGCTGCTATTGATAGCCGGGACCCTGGGCTAACAGCACGTGGCACAGATCGTTGTGCCGTGTGCTATTAACCCTTCAGACGCGGCGATCAAAGTTGAGCGCCACATTGAAAACGAAACTAAAAGCTTCCTGGCAGCTCAGTCGAGCTGATTGGGACTATCGCGATAAAATTGAAATGTCCCGATCAGCTAGAACGCAAGCGGAGGCCCCCTTACCTTGCTCTGTCGCGTCCGATCGGCGTTTGATTGCTCCAAGCCTGAGCTACAGGCTTGAGCAATCAACCCCCTTTTATGCTGATCCATGCAAAGCTATGGCTTTGCAGGGATCAGGGTAAAAGATCAGTGTGTGCAGTGTTATAGCCTCCTATGGGAGCTATAACACTGCAAAAAAAAAATGGAAGAAAAAGTTAATAAAGGTCATTTAACCACTTCCCTAATAAAAGTTTGAATCACCCACTTTTCCCATTAAAAATCTGTGTAAATAAAAATAAACATATGTGGTATCGCCGTGTGCGTAAATGTCCGAGCTATAAAAATATATAGTTAATTAAACCGCACGGTCAATTGCGTGCACGCAAAAAAAAAACAACGTCCAAAATAGCGTATTTTTGGTCACTTTTTAGATCATAAAAAAATTTATAAAAAGCGATCAAAAAGTCTGATCAATGGAAAAATGGTGACGATAAAAACTTCAGAACACAGCGCAAAAAATGCGCCCTCATACTGGCCCCTACGCAGAAAAATTAAAAAAGTTATAGGGGTCGGAAGATGACAATTTTAAATGTATAAATTTTCCTGCATGTAGTTATGATATTTTCCAGAAGTACGACAAAATCAAACCTATAGAAGTAGGATATCATTTTAACCGTATGGACCTACAGAATAAAGATAAGGTGTCATTTTTACCGAACAATGCACTGCGTAGAAACAGAAGCCCCCAAAAGTTACAAATTGAAATTTTTTCTTCAATTTTGTCGCACAATTAATTTTTTTTCCGTTACGCCGTGGATTTTTTAGTAAAATTACTAATGTCACTGCAAAGTAGAATTGGTGCTAAAAAAAATAAGCCATTATATGAAATTTTATGTGCAAAATTTTAAGCGTTATGATTTTTAGAAGGTGATGAGGAAAAAATGAAAATGGAAAAACGCTGAGTCCTTAAGGGGTTAAAAAATCAACTCCTTCAATTTTGCACCTAAAGATCCATATGATGGCTTATTTTTTGCGCCACCAATTCTACTTTGTAATGACGTCAGTAATTTTACCCAAAAATCTATGGCGAAACGGAAAAATAAATCATTGTGAGACAAAAGAGAAAAAAAAACACAATTTTTTAAATTTTGTGGGCTCCCGTTTCTACACAGTACATTTTTCAGTAAACATGACACCTTCTCTTTATTTTGTAGGTCCATACGATTAAAATGATACCCTACTTATGTAGGTTTGATTTTGTCGTGCTTAAGGAAAAAATCGTAATTACCGTATTTATCGGCGTATAACACTCACTTTTTAGGCTAAAATTTTTAGCCTAAAGTCTACCTGCGTGTTATATGCCGATAAGCCGCTGCAGTTCAATGATTTAAAGCGGGTGCTTTAAATCAATGAACTGCAGCGGCTTTGCAGGTGCAGAAACCGCCAGCGCTGCCGGCTTCTCTGCCCCTGCCTGTCCTGGGGTCTAGAGCCCTGCTGACGGCCCTTCTCTCCCCCTGGCTATCGGTGCCGCTGCCCGTTCTCTCCCCCTGACTATCATACCGGCGCCCCATTGCCGGCGCCGATAGCCAGGGGGAGAGAAGCGGCGCTGGCAATGGGGCAGCGGCGCCGACAGACAGCGGGAGAGAAGGGGCAGCGGCATTGCCTGCGCCGCTGCCCCATTGCCTCCCCCATCCCCGGTTGTATAATTACCTGTTGCCGGTGTCACTCGTCATTGCGCCGCACCGTGCAGTGCATAGCAACGACGCATGGGACGCACACCGGATGCCTGAAGCAGCGCGGACCCGACCCTGGCAACAGGTAATTATACAACCGGGGATAGGGGAGGCAACGGGGCAGTGGTGCCGGCAATGGGTGCCGGTGCCCTTCTCTCCCCCTGGCTGTCGGTGCCAGCAGATAGCCAGCGGGAGAGAAGCGGTGGCAGCAGGGCTCTAGACCCCAGGAAAGGCAGGGGGAGAGAAGCCGGCAGCGACGGCCCCTCTCCCCCTGCCTTTCCTGGTGGTGTATCGGGGTATACGCATGCACACACACGCACCCTCATTTTACCAAGGATATTCGGGTACAAAACTTTTTTTACCCAACTATCCTTGGTAAAATGAGGGTGCGTGTTATAGGCCGGTGCGTGGTATACCCCGATAAATACGGTACATGCAGGAAAATGTATACAGTACGTTTAAAATTGTCATCTTCTGACCCCTATAACCTTTTTATTTTTCTCCGTATGGGGCGGTATGAGGGCTAATTTTTGGCGTCATGATCTGAAATTTTTAGCGGTACCATTTTTTGCATTGATAGGACTTATTGACTTATAGGACTTTTCATTTTTTCATGATATAAAAAGTTACCAAAAATGCACTATTTTGGAGTTTGGAATTTTTTTACGCATACACCATTGACCGTACAGTTTAATTAACAATATATTTTTATAATTTACATTTCCGCATGCGGCGATACCACAGAGGTTTATTTTTATTTACACAGTTTTGTTTTTTTAGATGGGAAACTCAAATTCAAACTTTTATAAGGGAAGATGTTAAATTATCTTTGGGCTTCAAACAGAAAGTGAAGTGCTGGCACTGCTATCCCTCTATTTAAACTCCCTTTGATGGTCTATGTCGGCAATCTAGCTAGCAATGTATCTTCATGCGGTGGTGCTCATGTACTATGAAAGTATTCAGATGTGTACCAATCCATTAGATAAAGAAGAAAGTACAGGCAACTCACCACGTTGTTGTAACTTCGTGTTTATTACTGGGACATGCAGGCAAAGTGGCTCCACGCCATACCGGGATGTTGAACACTAGTGCGTGAACCGATGACAGCTGTTTCTTTCCGTTCAGGAACTTCAACAGATCGTCTGAAGTTCCTGAACGGAAAGAAACAGCTGTCATCGGTTAACGCACTGTGTTCGACATCCCGGTGTGGCGTGGAGCCGCTTTGCCTGCATGTCCCAGTAATAAACACGAAGTTACAACAACGTGGTGAGTTGCCTGTACTTTCTTCTTTATCTAATGGTTAAATTATCTTTATTCACTTTTTTTTCCACTTTTTTTTTTGGCAGTGTTATATCTCCCATAGGGGGCTATAACACTGCACACACTGATCTTTTACATTGTTAAATGGTTTCTCATAGGAAACCATTGATCAATGATTCTGCCGCTTGACTGCTCATGCCTGGATCTCAGGCAATGAGCAGTCATTCGGCGATCGGACAGCGAGGAGGCAGGTAGGAACCCTCCGGCTGTCCTGTAAGCTGTTCGGGATGTCGCGATTTCATCACAGCGATCCTGAACAGCTCCCTGAGCTAACCGGCATTGGTTTACTTTCATTTTAGAAGCGGCGTTCAATTTTGAATGCCGAGTCTAAAGGGTTAATAGGGCGCTGCACCGCGATCAGTGCTGCACGCTATTAGCCATGGGTCTCGGCTGTTGTTGGAGGCTGGGCCGGACCCGCTATGACACCGGTCTACGGTGTGGCCCCGCGTTATAGAACGTGAGCGGACTCATGACGTTTCGGTACGTCATGGGTCCTTAAGGAATTAGAAAAAAAATTTTTCACTAAAATGCTGGTGCAACCCTACATTTTTTATTTTCACAAGGGAAATTTGTAACCCCATTTCTTCTGAGTAAGAACATACCCCATATGTGGATGTAAAGTGCTCTGCTGGCGAACTACAATGTTCAGAAGAGAATTGGGCTTTCGAAGAGAAAATTTGTCCGGAATTGAAGGCCACGTGTGTTTACAAAGCCCCCATAGTGACAGAACAATGGATCCCCCCACAACATGTGACCCCGTTTTGGAAACTACACCCCTCATGTAATGTAATAAGGGGTACAGTGAGCATTTACGCCGCACAGGTGTCTAACAGATTTTTGGAACAGTGGTCCATGAAAAGGAAAAATTTAATTTTTCATTTGCACAGCCCACTGTTCCAAAGATCTGTCAAACGCCAGTGGGTGTAAATACTCACTGCACTCCTTATTAAATTCTGTGAGGGGTGTAGTTTCCAAAATGGGGTCACATGTGGGGGGGTCCACTGTTCTGGCACCATGGGGGGCTTTGTAAACGCACATGGCCCCTGACTTCCATTCCAAACAAATTCTCTTTCCAAAAGCTCAATGGCGCTACTCATCTTCTGAGCATTGTAGTGCGCCAGAAGAGCACTTGACGTCCACATATGGGGTATTTCCATACTCAGAAGAAATAGGGTTACAAATTTTGGGGGTCATTTTCTCCCATTATCCCTTGTAAAAATGTAAAATTTGTGGAAAAACCAGCATTTTAGTAAAAAATAATTTTTCTTTTCATTTACACATCCAACTTTAACAAAAAGTCGTCAAACACCTGTGAGGTGTTAAGGCTCACTGTACCCCTTGTTACGTTCCTTGAGGGGTGTAGTTTCCAAAATAGAATGCCATGTGTTTTTTTTTTTTTTTTTTTTTGCTTTTCTGGCACCATTTGGGCTTCCTAAATGCAACATGCCCCCCAAAAACCATTTCAGCAAAATTTGCTTCCCAAAAGCCAAATGTGCCTCCTTCTCTTCTGAGCATTGTAGTGCGCCAGCAGAGCACTTGACGTCCACACATGGGGTATTTCCATACTCAGAAGAGATGGGGTTACAAATTTTGGGGGGGGGGCATTTTCTCCTATTACCCCTTGTAAAAAAATTTTATTTGGGGGAAAACTAGCATTTTAGTGAAAAAGAAAATCATTTACACATCCAACTTTAACGAAAAGTCGTCAAACACCTGTGGGGTGTTAAGGCTCACTGGACCCCTTGTTACGTTCCTTGAGGGGTGTAGTTTCCAAAATAGTATGCCATGTGCATTTTTTTTTTTTGCTGTTCTGGTACCATAGGGGCTTTTTAAATGTGACATGCCCCCCAAAAACCATTTCAGAAAAACTCACTTTCCAAAATCACACTGTAGCTCCTTCCCTTCTGAGCCCTCTAGTGAACCCACAGAGCACTTGACATACACATTTGTGGTTTTTCCATACTCGAGAGATATTGGTGTCAGGATCCGGGTACTGAGAGGACACTGGTGGTGGATCCTCTGTGTCAGTGGGGTGATGACGTGGGCCGTACCAGGGGAACGGAGTCACCAGAGCTCGCCGCAAAGCGGGATGGACGTTCCACCCGATAGCGACTCAACCTTGACTGACTGCTGAGATAGGCGCGGTACAAGGGATTAGGCAAGAGCAGGGTCGGACGTAGCAGAAGGTCAGGGCAGGCAGCAAGGATCGTAGTCAGGGGCAACGGCAGGAGGTCTGGAACACTGGCTTGGGACATACAAGGAACGCTTTCACTGGCACAATGGCAACAAGATCCGTCCATGCAGGAAAGGGGAAGTGATGTTATAAAGGCGTGGAACAGGTGGGAGTTAATTACAGTGATTGGGCCAGGCACCAATCAGTGGTGCACTGGTCCTTTAAATCTTAGAGAGCTGGCGCGCGCGCGCCCTAGTGAGCGGAGCCACGCGCGCCAGAAAGAGACAGCTGGGGACTGGGACAGGTAAGTAGCTTGGGATGCGATTCGCGAGCGGGCGCGTCCCGCTATGCGAATCGCATCCCCGCCGGCAGTGTCAGTGCAGCGCTCCCGGTCAGCGGGTCTGACCGGGGCGCTGCAGAGAGGAGAACGCCGCGAGCGCTCCGGGGAGGAGCAGGGACCCGGAGCGCTCGGCGTAACAATTGGGTTACACATTTTAGGAAGATTTCTCTCTTTTTATCCCTAATTCAAAAATTGGGTATACAAGAACCTGCCAGTGTAAAAAATGAAGATTTTGAATTTTCTCCTTCAATTTGCTGCTATTCCTGTGAAACATCTAAAGGGTTAACAAACCTTTTGAATGTCATTTTGAATACTTTGAGGGGTGCAGTTTTTATAATGGGGTCCTTTATGGGGAATTTATAATAAGAAGGCCCTTCAAATCCACTTCAAAACTGAACTGGTCCCTGAAAAATTTCGATTCTTAAAATTTAAAAAAAAATTGGAAAATTACTGCTATACTTTGAAGCCCTCTGATGTCTTCCAAAAGTTAAAACATGCAAATAAGTAAAAAAAAAGGTGGAATTTTTTTTTTGCAGCGCTGGACCAAAAGGCGAGTGCTCAAAGCTGAGCCACGCAGCTAAAAAAAAGTAAAGAAAGTAAAAGTGCCCGGCTAGCTCAGGGAGCTGTTCGGGATCGCAGCGGTGAAATCGCAGCATCCCGAACAGCTGTACTACAGGAGGAAGATCTCTTACCTTCCTTCCTGCAGTCCGATCGCCGATTGAATGCTTCAAGCTTGATATCCAGGCTTGAGCAATCAATTGCCGAAAACCCTGATCAATGCATCCCCATGGAGATGCATTGAACACAGTTAAAGGGGTACTCCGCCCCTAGACATCTTATCCCGTTATCATTACTGCGCAGAGCGAGAACGCTCTTAACGTAATGACGCCCCTTGTGACGTCACGGCCCGCCCCATCAATACAAGTCTATGGGAGGGGGTGTGGCGGTCGTCACGCCCCCTGCCATAGACTGGCATTAAGGGGACGGCCGTGATGTCATGAGGGGCGGAGCCATGACGTCACACTGCTCCGGCCCCTGTATCGCCCGTCATTACGCACAGAGCGAACTCGCTCTGTGCAGTAATGATGGCGGGGTGCCGCAGCGGTGATCCCCGGGGTCCCCAGCAGCGGGACCCCGGCTATCTGACATCTTATCCCCTATCCTTTGGATAGGGGATAAGATGCCAGGGGCGGAGTACCCCTTTAAAGATCAGTAAATGCAATGTTATAGCCTCCTATGGGGGCTATAATATTGCAAAAGAAAAGTGTAAAAAAAATCATTAACCCTTTGAATTATCCCTTCCCCTAATAAAAGTTTGAATCACCCGGCATTTCCAATAATAAAAAAAAAACTGTGTAAATAAAAACAAAAATAAATATATGTGGTCTCGCCGCGTGCGGAAATGTCAGATTTAAAAAAATATACCGCTAATCAAACGGTCAATGGCGTACGTGCAAAAAAATTCCAAATTCCAAAATAGCGTATTTTTGGTCACTTTTTATAGTATGAAAAGATGAATAAAAAGCTATCAAAAAGTCAGATCCATGCAAAAATGGTACCGACAAAAACTTCAGATCACGGCGCAAAAAATGAACCCTCATAGCGCCCTGAACACGGAAAAATAAAAAGTTATAGGGGTCAGAAGATGACAATTTTAAACGTATGCATTTTCCTGCATGTAGTTATGATTTTTTTCTAAAGCAATACAAAATCAAACCTATACAAGTAGGGTATCATTTTAACCGTATGGACCTAGAGAATAAAAATAAGGTGTCGTTTTTACCGAAAAATGTACTACGTAGAAACGGAAGCCCCCAAAAGTTACAAAATGGCTGTATTTTTTAAATTTTGTCACACAATGATTTTTTTTTCCCGTTTCGCCGTAGATTTTTGGGTAAAATGACTGATATCATTACAAAGTAGAATTAGTGGCGCAAAAAATAAGCCATAATACAGATTTTTAGGTGCAAAATTTTAAGAGTTATGATTTTTTAAAGGTAGGGAGGAAAAAACGAAAGAGCAAAATCCGAAAAACGCCCGGTCCTTAAGGGGATAAGCACATCAACGCGTTTCTGGCCCAGTGTGGGCCCTTCATCAGGACAAGGTGCTAGTACAAAGGTTGTAAGACAGACATTATATACACGCAAGGATATGCTTTTACCCAAAATTTCTTTCAATCAAGTATTAGGCTATTCACAAACATCAGTTAAGTAATTGGTGTAACAACATTAAAAGTTAAAATGCATAAATTTACTATAACATGTATTAAAACCACATTCATGTTTAAAAAGGCTATAGTTGTGCTCTATATTTATTATTACTATGAACTGTTATTGCACTTTTATAGGTTAAAAAGAAGTATGTCTGATAGAATCAATGTACCCCTCTTGATTTTAGTAAAATTGCGTAAGCAAGGAACAACTTCCGGTGTAGGAGTGTGAGAAAAAGATATATGTGAAGTGCTAATTGCGTCGAGAATATATATAGCACAGAGGTTAAGATAGTGATAGTAATAGACATTAAAAATGTGCTATTTTACTTCGCTGTCAGTGCTGTAATTTGCACTGGCAGCGAGGGTTTATTAGAGGATCTCTATGTGAAGTGCTAGTTGCATCGAGAATATATATAGCAGAGTGAGAAAATAAATAAGCCTGTCCTGTCCAACATTCCAAAAGATGCTGATCCTATGTTAAAAACACAGTCTACGTTACCCTCAAACACTGATCATCCCCCACAGCCAAGTCATAACAGCAATAAGGCCATCAAAAGAAAACTATCCCCAGATGCCACAGAAGTCGAATCAGCCGAGACCCCAAAATGAAAAAAAGCATAGATCAAGTTCACAATGAGGAATTAGAACAGTTTCACACCCCCATGTCATTATTTTTACAAGCTAGTGCCAGCCATAGAAAAAAAATTGATGGGGGCATTTACTAAGGGGTTTAGTCATTTTTTTTCTGACTATTTTTGGCGCCAAATTGTCGCAATTGTGACTACCCTATTTTTCGTGCGACTTTCTCTAGCAAGAGCTAGAAAGTAAAAAAAAATTTTCCCACTTGATTTACGCTAGTTTACATTTTTGACTTGCAGTGGTCAGGTATTTGTTAACTGCGACAGTCGCAGCTGCGCAATAAACAGTCGCAACGGCTGTAAAAATTGACTAAATTTACTCCAGCTCCAACATGGAGCAGGAAAAGCTACTGCCGCCCAGGCTCCGACATACTTTCTCCCCGCTACCCTCACTTCGCTACAGGGACACTGCAGTGATTTACATCCCCCCCCCCTCTCACCTGCCAGTGCCACACAACTCCCATCTGTCTGCTTACTGTTGCAAGACTACAAGTCCCAGCATGCCCTTACAGTGAGGACACGCTGAGAGTTGTAGTCTTGTAGCAGCGGGAGCTGAGCGGCGCGGGCAGGAGACAAGGGGGATGTATATCAGTGTCCCCATAAGTGAGGGTAGCGGGGAGGCAGTATGAGGAGCCCGGGCGGCTGCACTGTAATGTCAGCCCGGGCTCCTGCCCTGACAGCCAAAGGCTTTGGCTGTCAGGGCATGCTGGGTGTTGTAGTTTTGCAACAGCTGGAGGGCCACAGTTTGCAGACCACTGGTTTGTGGTCTGTAAACTGTAGTCCTCCAGCTGTTGCAAAACTAAACAGCTGAAGGGGACCGGCGAAAATGTTCCTTTACCATTCCGAGGCTCCAGCAACGATCGGTGACGGAGATCGTCGGGCGGCACTGTCGCGCGGCAATATCGTGCGGCACTAGATCCTACGGAAGCCGGTAAGTTGCACAAGCCCTAAAACAGTGTTTCCCAACCAGGGTGCCTCCAGATGTTGCAAGACTACAACTCCCAGCATGCCTGGACAGCCTTTGGCTGTCCAGGCATGCTGGGAGTTGTAGTTTTGCAACATCTGGCGGCACCCTGGTTGGGATACACTGGCCTAAAACAGTGTTTCCCAACCAGGGTGCCTCCAGATGTTGCAAAACTACAACTCCCAGGTTGGTAAACACTGTGCCCGGCCTCTGCCCCACCTTACTGTAAGGGCATGCTGGGAGTTGTAGTCCTGCAGCTGGGGGTACCGGGGTAATAATTGGGGGTTAGCGCTAGCTGTTTTTGTGGCTAACGCTAAGCCCGGCTTAGTAATGGACTCCGTCTGTAAGACAGCTTCCACTACTAAGCCTGTCCAGTAAAGTAAAAAAAAAAAAAAAAAATACTCCCCCACAAGCCCTCATTAACCATTTTATTAACATCAAGCAAAGAAAAATGCTGGTCGTCGAAGTAGTCCACCGAATCCGAAGGAATCCACAGGATACACTGATCTGTAGAAGAAGTAACAAAAAAACAAACAAAAAAAAGAGTAAGTACATTTAGGGAGAAAAAACTGTTAAAAAAAATGTAATAAACACACACACACTAAACGCCGTTTACCACTATTCTGAGCCATGACTACAATTTAGTTATTGAATTATTTAGATGTGGTGAAAAAGCTAAAAAAAAAAAAAAAACTCAAAAACAAAAGATCCAGAAGGAAACCTAGCAGCCAAACCTATTCAGACAGCAGGAAAAAGGAACAGACTATTTTTTCTACTACATGAAGTAAATTTCCCACTTTTGCCTACGTGTGCCAAATTTATTAACGCCGTGCAACAATTTAGTAAATTTGTCGCACATAGTCAAAAATGAAGTAGAAAAAAACAGGGTAAAAACCAGACTACATAGTAAAAGATTAGTAAATGCCCCTCAATATCATTTCACAAGAATCGGACCCCATAATTCAGGGGCTTCTTGAATTATCGATACATGAAATCATCGAAACACGGCAGTAACCGACAACCTCAGCCAAACAACTGCATTCGAGACCACTGTCAATCCAATCGAAGATGATCTAGTCATTATCGATGACACCGAGAATAGCTCCAAATGTGTTCCTTTCCTGAAAACTGCCAAGAGCGATATAACAAACGAGCACGGCCAACCATTGCACCAGAATCCTGAAAAACCAAACTATACAGCTCCTTTTTTAGAAGTGGATCCAAACCCCCATCCTCCACCAATAGCACATATTTTTCCAAGTATAAAACAAAGAACCCAAAAAAGAAAACGAGGAACCAGGGGAAGCAAAATGAGGAAAAAACAACAAAAAAATTTTGAAGACTCGACACAAACTTTTTAATCTAGCAATTTATCCGTTGAACCCATATGAAATGTCCCTTTTGAAAAAGGGCTATCTTTTTGTCCTACTCATCAAGCCGACCCATTCCAACTTTTTTTTAGACCTTCACAAATTCACAAGAAATATCACCCTAAAAAGATTCTTCAATATTAGGCAAGAAAACTCCCGTACAGACCCAGAGAGTCAGACATCCATCACTACATCTGATGATTTTTTTTCACCAAGAGGTAAAAGCCACCTCAAAGATCTATGGGGTACATGCACAGGGACAATATATCTCCACCTTTCACAAATTAGTAATAAAGGAATTTCAAGAATTACCATCCAAAAAACAAAAAAATCTAACCAATCCCGAAACTCTTGCATTGAAACAACTACAAAAGAACCAAAACATAGTCTTTAGACCAGCGGATAAAGGGGGATTAACAAAATTACCATGCCGAGGCACTTAGGATCCTTTTCCAAGAAGCTCACACTAAAAAAAAGTCTTAAATAAAGACGAATACAAATTCCTCACTGTACACAATACCAACAAACCATATTTTTATTTTCTGCCAAAAATCCATAAGTCCCTCACCTCCCCCCCAGGGAGACCCATCATTGCATGCACCAACTCCGCCAGTAGTAATTTATCACATTATATTGACCTCTCTTTGCAAAAATATGTAGTTCAGTTAGCTAGTTTTCTACGAGACTCTACCACTCTTATACATCTTCTTTCTACTATCCCATGGGACCCCCAATATACCTTAGCTACATGTGATGTGGTCTCATTATATACCAACATAGACCACGCCCTGGGATAACGAGCTGTAGAATCCTTTCTAGTGAAGGATCTGGACATTCCAGAAATACAATGCACCTTCCCTTTTAGAAGGACTAAAATTTATTCTATCTAATAATTTCTTTATGATGGTAACATCTACAGCCAAAAGAATGGTACAGCCATGGGGGCGAAGGTGGTGCCCTCATACGCCAGTCTTTTCACAGGGGCATTTGCAGATCAGTATATATGGGAGAACACTGCACTTATGGAAAATATAGCCTTTTACCGTCGATACATAGTCAATCTTATATTCATATGGAAAGGCCCTGCCTCTAAGCTACATACCCTACTAGTTCACCTGAATGACAACAATTGGGGAATTCAGTTCACTATGCATTTCAGCCAGCAGTCAATTGAATTTTTGGATCTAGTGATGAAATGATGAAAATAAGTTTGTCACTTTGACCTTTTTTAAAAGTGTCGACACTAACAGCTACATATACTTCAGTAGCGGTCACTACAAGAAGTGGCTAGAGAATGTACCCTTCTCACAGTATCAAAAGATTAGGAAAAATTGTTCCAGAGATGAAGATTTTAAAATCCAGGCATAAAAAGATTTCAAACCCAAAAATACCCCAAAACTCTAGTTGCCCAAGCATATCACAGAACAAAACAGTTAACCCAAGCACAGTGTCATATACCAAAAGAGAAACAGAAAGAAAAACAGAGGCCAAAGAGAGACTTAAACTTCATTACCACCTTCAATGCCGCTGCCCCCAATTTAAGAAACATCCTGAAAAGCATTGGCGCATCTTAAAAATGGATAACTTTCTGAAAGATGTACTCCCTGAAGCCCCACAGATTACCTTCCACAGAGCTCCATCCCTGAAAAACATCCTGGCACAGAGCCAATTAAAACAGCATATTAAAGAAAAGAAAAAAAAAGGAAAAACCTGGGAGCTTCAGATGTGGGAAAACTCGATGTCTCTGTTGTAGGGAAATCAGACATAGCCATACCAACTTCAGATCAAACAATATCGGCAAAATCTTCCAGATTAAATCCCACCTTATGTGTGAAACCGAATATGCCATCTATCTCATTGAATGCTGCTGTCATCTGCAATATGTTGGTCGCACTACACAAAAACTAAGAAATAGAATGAATAAACATTGTTACAATGCAAAAATACAGTTCCAACTACATAGTTTATCCCGACACTGTGCGTTAGCCCATGGGGATATAAAAAATCCATATTCCATCACACCAATAGATTCTGTGTCATCAAACTGCTCCAACAGATTCGAACCTCTCAAGCGTTTGGAAATATTCTGGATATACTAAATTCAGTCCCTAGCTCCACTAGGGCTTAATGAAATCTCAGAAACTATTTTATTCTAAACATTGTTCCATCCCCTGCTTTTTCTCTAACCTGTTTTCCTCTTCATATTATCAATATATATTAATACCTTATAAAAAACGAACCCATTCTTCCCACCTTTCGAATTCCAAATATTGTTTATTTGTTATAAACTATCCCCTTTGCTCATCATGCTACATATGTATGCATACATTATATAGTACATATATAATTCTCTGATTCTATCCTACAGACCTTCTCCCCTTTCATTTTCCCTATGTGTTTATGTATTTAGTTTCACCTGTAAATTTGTCCCTCACACTACACTATATCCATAAACTTCCCCCCTTCTTCCCCCCCTTTTTTTTTACATGCCCCCCCCCCCAACCCCCCCCCCATATTTTCCCCATTATACACATGTTTATATGTATATTGTCACGATTCGGCAGGCTGGAGGTGGATCCTCTGTGCCAGAGAGGGATTGGCGTGGACCGTGTCGGTGGACCGGTTCTAAGTTGCTACTGGTATTCACCAGAGCCCGCCGCAAAGCGGGATGGTCTTGCAGCGGCAGTAGCAACCAGGTCGTATCCACTGGCAACGGCTCAACCTCTCTGACTGCTGAGATAAGCGCAGTACAAGGGAGTAGACAAGAGCAAGGTCAGACGTAGCAGAAGGTCGGGGCAGGCGGCAAGGTTCGTAGTCAATGGTGATAGCAGAAGGTCAGGAACACAGTAGTGGAAAACACAGTAGCTTTCTCTAGGCACAAGGCAACAAGATCCGGCAAGGAAGTGCAGGGGAAGTGAGGTCATATATCCAGGGAGCAGGTGGAAACTAATTAGGGTGATTGGGCCAGGCACCATCATTGGTGCACTGGCCCTTTAAATCTCAGAGAGCTGGCGCGCGCGCCCTAGAGAGCGGGCCGCGCGCGCCAGAGCATGACAGCCGGGGACCGGGACAGGTGAGTGACTTGGGATGCGATTCGCGAGCGGGCGCGTCCCGCTATGCGAATCGCATCCCCGCCGGCAATGTCAGTGCAGCGCCCCGCTGCAGGGAGAGAAACACCGCGAGCGCTTTGGGGAGGAGCAGGGACCCGGAGCGCTTGGCGTAACAGTACCCCCCCCTTAGGTCTCCCCCTCTTTTTGTCGGGATGTCGCTCCACATAGGACGAGGACATTGGGAGTGATTGTAGAGTCTCCTTCTGGGGGACAGTGAAGTCCTGGGTATGCTCATGCATGGCAGACAGTTCAGAAGGAGTGGGAATGGGGAGGGGGGGCAGAGGGTGAGGCTTGGCACGGGGCAGAGTGTCACCAGGACGGGGGCTATGAGGAGGCACGGCACAGTCCTGATAGGCCTTGGGGAGATCAGGCACAGGAGGAGACACTGAGGCTCGACAGACGGGGCTGGGAGCAGAAGTGAGGCATTTCTTGAGGCAAGCAGGATCCCAATTCTTGATCTCCCCGGTGGTCCAGTCAAGGGTGGGAGAATGATGCTGGAACCATGGCAGACCGAGGAGGACTTCAGAGGTGCAGTTGGGCAAAACCAAAAATTCAATTTTCTCGAGATGCGGTCCAATGTTCATAAGCAGGGGCTCTGTGCGGTAACGCACAGTGCAGTGCAACTTGACTCCGTTGACCGAAGAAATGTAGAGCGGCTTGATGAGACGGGTCACTGGGATGCAGTACCTATCAAGCAAAGAGGCCAGAATAACATTTCCAGAAGAACCAGAGTCCAAGACGGCCACGGCAGAGAAGGAGGAGTTGGCAGAAGGAGAAATCCGTATGGGCACAGTGAGACATGGAGAAGCAGACTCCGTACCCAGAGACGCCAGACCCACGTGAGCTGGCTGCGTGCGTGCATTTTCCAGACGTGGAGGACGAATAGGGCCATCCACAAAGAAATGTTCAGTACTAGCGCAGTACAGACATAGATTTTTATCCCTACGGCGAGACCTCTCTTCAAGAGTCAGGCGAGACTGATCCACTTGCATAGGCTCCTCGGCGGGAGGCACAGGGGTAGATTGCAAGGGATACCGTGAGAGAGGTGCCCAGGGATTAAGGTCTTTTTCCTGGCGGAGTTCCTGGTGTCTTTCAGAAAAACGCATGTCAATGCGGGTGGCCAAATGGATAAGTTCATGCAGGTTGGCAGGAATCTCTTGTGCGGCCAGCACATCTTTGATGTTACTGGATAGGCCTTTTTTAAAGGTCACGCAGAGAGCCTCGTTGTTCCAAGATAATTCGGAAGCGAGAGTACGAAATTGGATGGCGTACTCGCCTACTGAAGAATTACCCTGGACCAGGTTCAGCAGGGCAGTCTCGGCAGAAGAAGCTCGGGCTGGTTCCTCGAAGACACTACGAACCTCAGAGAAGAAGGAGTGTAGAGTGGCAGTGACAGGATCATCGCAGTCCCAGAGCGGTGTGGCCCAAGACAAAGCCTTCCCAGACAGGAGACTAACCACGAAAGCCACCTTCGACCGTTCTGTAGGCAATTGGTCCGACAACATCTCCAAATGTAGGGAACATTGTGACAGGAAACCACGGCAGAGTCTAGAGTCCCCATCAAATTTGTCCGGCAGGGACAAGCGGAGGTTAGGAGCGGCCACTCGCTGCGGAGGAGGTGCAGGAGATGGTGGCTGCTGTTGAAGTTTCTGTACCATGGTGGACACTTGCGACAGCTGGTGACTTAGATGGGTGATCTGTCGGGATTGCTGGGCGACCACCGTGGTGAGGTCAGCGACAACTGGCAGGGGGACCTCAGCGGGATCCATGGCCGGATCTACTGTCACGATTCGGCAGGCTGGAGGTGGATCCTCTGTGCCAGAGAGGGATTGGCGTGGACCGTGTCTGTGGACTGGTTCTAAGTTGCTACTGGTATTCACCAGAGCCCGCCGCAAAGCGGGATGGTCTTGCAGCGGCGGTAGCAACCAGGTCGTATCCACTGGCAACGGCTCAACCTCTCTGACTGCTGAGATAAGCGCGGTACAAGGGAGTAGACAAGAGCAAGGTCAGACGTAGCAGAAGGTCGGGGCAGGCGGCAAGGTTCGTAGTCAATGGTGATAGCAGAAGGTCAGGAACACAGTAGTGGAAAACACAGAGTAGCTTTCTCTAGGCACAAGGCAACAAGATCCGGCAAGGAAGTGCAGGGGAAGTGAGGTCATATAGCCAGGGAGCAGGTGGAAACTAATTAGGGTGATTGGGCCAGGCACCATCATTGGTGCACTGGACCTTTAAATCTCAGAGAGCTGGCGCGCGCGCCCTAGAGAACGGAGCTGCGCGGGCCAGAGCATGACAGCCGGGGACCGGGACAGGTGAGTGACTTGGGATGCGATTCGCGAGCGGGCGCGTCCCGCTATGCGAATCGCATCCCCGCCGGCAATGTCAGTGCAGCGCTCCCTGTCAGCGGGTCTGACCGGGGCGCTGCAGGGAGAGAAACGCCGCGAGCGCTTCGGGGAGGAGCAGGGACCCGGAGCGCTCGGCGTAACATATATCTATACATGCAAACACCTTTTTTGTTTGTAGCTAATATAGCTCTTGTTCAAAATTCCCATATTCAATCCCCCCCCCCTCTTTTTGTTATCCCATTTCATCTACTGATATGATGCCATTATATTTATATATTATATGCCTTATCCCAGTCACATCTCTCCTGATATGCCATTATATTTAAATATTATATTCCTTATTCCAGTCACATCTCTCCTGATATGATGCCATTATATTTATATATTATATTCCCTATCCCAGTCACATCTCTTCTACTTTTCCCACTCCCGTCATGCATTATCATCCCCTTCTTCCCTACCTCTGCAACCCTTTTTCCCCCCGAATATGCCCCATCCATTTAAATCTCACTTATTCCCTCACACCCAGTACCATAAGTCTCATAATTGTCATTCACACCTTGTTCAATATTAACTCCTCCCACTCTCAACTTCACACTTACATTATAGCGCTCACACTCGCTATAATATTCAGCACATAGTCGAACAAAGACCCCGCCTCTTCTCCCCTTCGCTACGGCCATATATCGCTCCTCTAATAAACTCCCGCTGCCAGTTCAAATTATAATATATCAATTGTGAATATCCTAATCCTTGATTGAAAGAAATTGTGTGTAAAAGTCTGTCCTTGTGTATATATATATATATATATATATATATATATATATATATATAATGTCACTGTCTTACAACCTTTGTACTAGCACCTTGTCCTGATGAAGGGCCCACTTTGGTCCAGAAACGCGTTGATGTGCTTATAATAAATGCTACCTGGTTATACCTTTTAAGAGCTTGGTTTCTTCAAGTCCTTTTGGTCCAGCGCTGCAGAAAAATTCCCCCTTTTTTTTTTACTTATTTGCATCTGAACTACCAATGACTCCAGGGAGTGTTCGGAGGGATTGTGAGCTGCAGGAGCCGAAGACCCACTCTACATGCAAATAAAGGTGTTGTGCTCTGAGCACAACACTACATGGTGAGTGAGATTCACACCATTTTCTTTTATACCATTGTTCTACTGTACTTCACTAGGGGCGTGTTCCCCTCTTTTCCTCTTACAAAAGCAAAATCATGTCAACTTTATGATGCCAACACAAAGTAGACATATTGTATATGTGAATCAATATATAATTTATTTGGAATATTCATTTTTCTTTTAAGCAGAGAGCTTCAAAGTTTAAAAAAATGCTAAATTTTAAATTTTTTCCTAAAATTTGGGAATTTTTCAGCAAGAAATGTTGCAAGTATCGATGAAATTTTACCACCAAAAAAAACTCTCGTAATCAGAATGAAAGGTAAAAGCATGCCAGAGTTATTAATGCTTAAAGTGACAGTGGTCAGATGTGCAAAAAGGGCTGGGTCCTACACTGAAAATTGGCTGGGTCCTTAAGGGGTTAAGAAGGGGCAAAGAACGGCTGAGGAGTATTATGCAGATTTTTGAAAATGGTGTACATTATCTGGTTGGAATGATCCAGCCCTTAGGTGTCAGTTCAGACTAGGTATATTTGATGCTGTTAAGGATATCCTTGTAAGCTATCCATCACCTGACTCCTTAGAACAGGCTATGACTTTAATGGTATGACTTGACAGTCAATTAAGAGAGAGAAGACGTGAACGGTCCGTTTGTTCTGTTTTTCAATCTCCTTCCTCCATTTTGTCTTCTTTACCTGTCTCTCATGTCTCTTCTGAGGAACCTATGTAGATAGGGAAATTGTCATCCAGGGAGAGAAAATCTATCTGGAAGAAAGACAACTCATGTTTCTTTTGGGAGAGATGGGACATCTGATACAGAATTGCCCCAAACACCAGCAGCCGGGAAATGCCAGCGCCTAAATGACAATCGGGGAAATCATTTAGGCGCATAAGTATCTCCAAAATTGTCTTCTAAAGTCTTGTTGCCAGTCCAAACATTTTCTCTTGAAAAAACTATATCTGGTAAAGCGTTTGTTGATTCAGGTTCTGCTGCTAATTTTAAGAAAACATAATCCGATTGGTCTTCCGGGGAACTCATCAAGTGGGGATCTGAATGTATAAACAAATGCATTTCCACTTGTGTTGCAACTCTCGGTGTGACCCAAAGTAGTTTACCCAAATTTATTTCAGATTTTTATGATGTTTTTCTGAGGAGGCCTCCTCTGCTTTGCCCCCACACCAAGATTATGACTGTGCTATTGAACTTGTACCTGATGCCAAGTATCCTAAAGGGCAAATTTATAATTTGTCTGGTCCTGAAAGAGGAACTATGAAGGATTATATTCAGTCAAGTTTGCAAAAGGATTATATATGTCCATCAGTATCTCATGTGGGGGCAGGATTCTTTTTTGTGGTAAAGAAGGACGGAAGGTTAAGGCCTTGTATTGATTATCAGGGTCTGAACAATCAATATCCTTTGCCTCCAGATTTGTTTAATCAAATACAGGGAGCATGTTGGTTTTCTAAACTTGACATTCCAGGGGCCTACAATTTAATCAGAATAAAAGAGGGTGATGAATGGAAAACTGCATTTAACACTCCCGAAGGTCATTTTGAATATTTTGTAATGCCCTTTGGTCTCAGTAATGCACTAGCAGTTTTTTAGAATTTGGTCATTTATATTTTTTGAGAATTTTTAGGAAAATTTCTAGTGGTTTATCTAGATAACATAAAAATGTTTTTCGCGTGATTGGTCATCTCATGTTAATCATGTACGTTCTGTCCTCCAGGTACAGGAGAAAGTGTTTTTTTTTTTTTTTTTTTTTGAATCACTGAATATATTTGATAGCAAAGATGTGAGGTTGAGTGAAAAAAATATCTAAAAATAGTTGGAATATAATATTGTAATATAAATCTTAATGGTATAAATGTTAATAAGAGAAAAAAAATCATTATGTAGGAAGGAACAAATGATAGGTGAATTGAATAGTGAAGATGAATGAGAATATTCAAAGAAATGATAACATAGCACTCCACTTGCGGTGAAAATAGAAATCTTGCAATCCAAAATTATGTAACATTTCGGTCAAAATGACCTTCCAACGTTCAAAATGACCTTCCTCAGACCTATGTAAAATAGCATGGCATCAGTATATAATACATACACATATACATAGTCCATATCCGTATATAATAGACAGCAAATTACACAGAGGTCAGAACAAAATGTGGACTAATATTACTCGAGGAATAGTCAAAAGAAAAAAATATATATATTAAGGCAAATTGCTAGGGAACAAAACAAAATTCTGGATAACAGATATATAAGGCATCACAGCGAATGTGTCGCAATCCCATAGAGCAGGGAGGGAGTACATTGCGAGTCGGCAAAACTATACGAGTATAATCCTTATCTGAGTTCCAACATACATATTGTGCCAACAGAGATATGACATATGACAATAATGATATACAAAATAATGATATACAAAAACCAAAAGGTTATTAATAGGTACAAAATCAGAGAAGACCATAGTGAAGAAGTCGTCTGACCAATGCCAATGACTAGGTGACTCACCGGATTGCTGCGGAGGAGAAATGAGGTTAAGGAAGAAAGGTATCTCATGACCGTGTAGCAGGTGAGTTGGTATGGCGGCAGTAGCCGCATGTGGATAAGGATAGTGAGAAGATGTGAGGTTTTATAACGGTCCTGGCGTACACTTCCGGTTTGCAGCACCGGAGGTGATGTCACTGAAGCAGAAATGTATAATGATATCCACATACTGTGTGGCTGTGAATGAAGTGCGTCACTGGGATAAGTGCGTCATGTGTGGCAGGGAACGGCTGGAATGGAGTGGGGTAATAGTATGCACATACCTGGAGGAAAGAGGAGCCGTCCCTGCGCTCAAGCCGGCACATGATTGGAAGTTCGGCATTTGGAACGAAACTGTGCATTCCACTGCGCTCTGAGGGCGGAAGTGCTGGGTTAAGCTATTGCAATACAGGGAAAGACCTGTAAGATGTGGCAAAAGTTGAAAATAGATGCCAGGATAGGTGTGGAGAGATAGTAATGGGCTGATGTGTGTGTGAGAAAAGAAAAAAAGTGGGAGAGAGAGGAAAAATTAATGAATGGGGAATGTATAGGAACTAAAATTGGATGGATGAAGTGATGTGCAACGTTGGAAGGTCATTTTGACCGAAACGTTACATAATTTTGGATTGCAAGAATAAATATATTTTCTATTTTCACCGCAAGTGGAGTGCTATGTTATAATTTCCTTGAATATTATACGGGTTGGGACCCTAACCGTTCACCCACGTCCTTATAGAGAGTGCTGTATCTTCTAGCAATAAGATGAATGAGAATATACATAAGACATAAAAAATAAGAACTATTAATAGAATGTGAGAAAAATAGAAATAAGAGAAAAATACAACATATATTCAACACATAAAAATCACTGCAGAAGGATGTGTTCAATATATGTTGTATTTTTCTCTTATTTCTAATTTTCTCACATTCTATTAATACTTCTTATTTTTATGTCTTATGTTTATTCTCATTCATCTTCACTATTCACTTCACCTATCATTTGTTCCTTCCTACATAATGATTTTTTTTCTCTTATTAACATTTATACCATTATGATTTATATTACAATATTATATTCCAACTATTTTTATATATATTTTTCACTCAACCTCACATCTTTGCTATCAAATATATTCAGTGATTAAAAAAAAATACCACTTTAAATCACACATTCATAATGATGGTATCGTTGCTATAGGAAACAACCATCTTATCTATTCCTTTTCACACAGTGTATTCAGTTTAACATCCTCAACTAATCAAACAATGGGACACATTTACACAACTGTCTCTTACCGCTTTTTCTTTACTTGAACTTTTTTATTATTATATACATTTTTATTTAAATTTTCATCTCTATTTTTATTTATTTTGATTCCATAACTTATTCATCTTTATATTTAGTATAACCAAGAAAGGCTAAGCCATTTAGCGTGATCCGCTAAAAATCATGTATTGTGTGAACATTAACTTACCAAATGTTATAGTGTGAACATCAACTTATCATTTGTTACATTTTATCCACATATTCCTGTGAAGTGTGAATACCTGTCTATCAACCACTCCCGTGGAGTGCTAACACCTGTTTAAGATCCAGCACCTTGTTTTTTGTTCATTCCCCCACACCTGCAAACATCAATCATCACAGCTATATAAATGTTTGGAGACACTTGGAAGTCAAAGCTACTGAGGAAGGGGTCATTTACTTTGCCCCTAAGCACCTCGAAACTTGTTTAGCCTTTGTGTAGAGTGACCGTTCTATGGACTTTTATACCAACCAGCACTAAAGACTTTTTAATCAAAAAAATGTCTGCCACCGGTATTTCTCACCACTGTCGAGGTCCGCCTGCTATGGGAGAACTGCTGATCCTGTGATCTGTTTCCATCCACTGCTGACATCACCCGCTATCACCACGAGATAACCCAGCAGGAACCATCTACTTCGGTTACCTTCGATTTACTGCAGATGAGCATGTCATACACCGGGTTCGAGTGCCATCAGAACCAGACGTGCCAGCGCATGCAAGCGCTCACAAAGCAGCCCACCAGAGCGGGACCTCCAATTATCTGGTAATATTAATTTCATGTCACATTAATCCACCATCTGGAAATACTATTCTTATTCTCTGGACTTTTTCATCTTCTTATTTGCTGGACTATTCCATCTGGTTTTCCGGACTATCGGTCAAAATACAATTTTACTGTCTATTAATTTTTGTTTCATGCTCTCCACACTTCTTCTTATTGCAACTGTTATTTTCCCTCAAGGGCCCTGTGTGGGAAATATTGTATGAACTATATTTCATGCAACATAAGCTGTACTTTTAATAAAAAATTTGGTTCATAACTGAAGCACGGTCTCAGTCAACCAATCTATTAATGTGAATACTGCCCTTGAGGTGTAGTCAATCTTTGTATCAAAACCTGATATTTGACTGTGTCCTAGTTCGCTGTGCTTGGCTTGCTCATCTCTAATAAGTATATATCAAGTTAGCTGCTGATACAAAAGATACAACCTAATGCAGATTGCCAATAGGTATAAAAAAGCAGTTATCAAAAAAAATCTGCTAAGACAAAATGTAAAATGTGTGGTTAAATGGTCAATTAACTAGCCAAATATATAACAATCACACATGTGAAGCATTTAGTGTCACATTATAGCAAAAAAATAAATCCTAATATAGAACACTGCAATGGATCTAGGGCAGTGCTTCTCAATTATTTTCTATCATGCCCCCCCCCCCCCCCCCCCCCCAGGAAGAAGAAAACATTTCGTGCCCCCGCGCGACTGTAAATAGTATCATTTGTCTATAAAATTGTTATAAGTACACCTCTGCATAACACTGTATCCTTATTAACAAATATGAGGCTCTGTACACTGACAACAAGCAGGGCTCTTTACATGGAGGACAAGCAGGGCCTGTACGAGAGAGAGCAGGGCGGCGGGTGCACTGCTCGGTGGCACAGTGAACTCCGACATGGTGGGCTGCTGGGCTTAGACGTGAGGTGACCCCGGTGACGTGACCTCATGTCTGAACGTAGCAGCGCGCCACGCCGGAGTTCAAAGCGCCTCTCCCAGGCAGCCACACTGACAACCCAGGGCTGTAAGTAAGATCCAGCCGTAGAGTTGCTAGGCAACCGACTCCGTGTGGGACGCCGCTTGCGAGTGAGTCAGACCCCCTTTACGGAGCCTCGTGGCATTTTTCTCCCATAGAAGTCTATGGGAGTGAAAAAAACGCCAAGAAAAACGATATGCGGGTTTTAACTTTGTGTTTTTGCAGGCAGTTTTTATTCTTTTTTGGACTTTAGCGATCCAAAAAAGTGATGGGGAAATACACTTTTTTTTTTTTTTTTTTTTTTTTTTTTAATGGTACCCTACGAAATTAAAAAAAAAAAAAAAAAAACAGTAGTGAAGAGAAAAATTGTATCTAACGAAATGTTATTACTTTTTGAAAAGGGATCAATTTATGTGGGTGGGGGGGACCTAAAAATGTAGCTGACAATAATAAAAATGTAGTGTATGTTTTTCACTTTTGTTCTTTATTTTATTTTTATTTTATTTTTTTAGGTAGTACTACCACTCCCAGCATGGAACACACTGTTCCATGATGGGAGTAGTAGTACCTGTACTAATTGACAGATCACCCATTAAGATCCTCCTGTATAATGTATAGATGCGGCCAGCTCTCTTCTTTGGTCCCCTGCACTGCCTTATATATACACACATTCATATTTCCTGCAGAGAGCTGTGATTGGCCAGATGGTTCCAGCCAATCACAGCTCTCTTTGGGAAATATGAATAGGTGTGTGTATATATATATACGGCCGTGCAGGGGACCATAGAAGAGCCGCCGCATCTATACATTATACAGGAGGATCACAGCGGGTGTCAGTAGTGACATCCGCTGTGATATTTCCTTAACTGCAGATACTACTACTCCCAACATGTAGTACACTCTGCTCCATGCTGAGAGCTGTAGTACCTGCATTAATAGACAGATTGCAGCGGGTGTCAGAAGTTACACTCGCTGCGATCTGTCTATTAATGCAGATACTACAGCTCCCAACATGGAGCAGAGTGTACTACATGTTGGGAGTAGTAGTACCTGCAGTTAAAGGGGTTCTCCGGTGCTTACACATGTCCTTTTGGATAGGGGATAAGATGCTTGATCGCGGGAGTCACGCAGCTGGGGACGCCCGTGATCGTGCACGCGGCACCCCGTTTGTAGTCAGTCCACGGAGTGTGTTCGCTCCGGGTCTGATTACGGGCGACCACCGGGCCGGCGGCGTGTGACGTCACGCCTCCGCCCCCGTAGGCTTGCATTGAGTGGCGGAGCGTGACATCACACGGGGGCGGAGGCGTGACGTCGCACGCCGCCGGCCCGGTGGTCGCCCGTAATCAGACCCGGAGCGAACACTCTCCGGGGACTGATTACAAACTGGCCACGGTTTTAGGTCCGGTTGTAAAAGCGCATACGGCGCAAAAATGAGCCGACCGGACCGAACGTTTCACTCCGGTCGGCTCATTGAAGTGAATGACATACGGGAGCGCATACGGTCACATACGGGAGCGCGAGGTTTTAGCTCCCTCCTGCCGTATGCGCTCCCGTATGGGACAAAACGTAGTGTGAACCCAGCCTTACCGTGATCTGGTTGCAGAGTTTTAACTCCTACTTCTAGTAAACTTATCTGGTCCTTTGTGCAATAGAGGCTGGACCACCAATTAGAAAAATGTGCACAGTATATTATCGCTGAATATTAGTGCAAAACTCTGTGATTGGTTTCTGCCACACTTAAATATGTATGTACATATTTTCCCAATGTTGCCTGTTTACTTTCGTATGTTAAAACTGTTCTGTTGTACTTATTACTAACACAAAATCATTGAGGTTCATTTAATAACCTTTACCTTATTTTATTTGCAGCATGTATGGTTGATTACTTGTATCCTAGGCAAGTGATGCTGATAAAACCTGTTCAACTGAAAATGAAGACACAGTTCAGAGACTTAGCTTTGGTATGTATAAATGCATCCTCTTTCATGTCAATAAAGGGGTTGTCTGGGGAAATTTCCATTTTCTGGGTACTGGGTTATTAAAAATAATAATGAAGTTATTTTCACCTACCTTGATCCCTATGAGTCCCATGTAAATAGCTTTTTTGCTTGATTGAAGTGCAGGTCAAGTGTCCCTTGCTGGCCATTCTTCCTCTTCTTTTGATAATGCCCCATTCTTCTTACTTCTGTTGGCTTGACTGTTCTGGATGTAATTTCTGACAACAGTACTGTCAAGCTGCGGGAGCACACGTCATAACTGGAGCACGCGCAGTGCAACCTCTCCATGTTCGCACCAGGCATATTTTGATGCAGCTTTTCTACTGTTGATTGAAGTCAATGGATAGGAAAATCTGCAGCAAAATACAAACCTGTGAACGTACCAGAAGGGTAGGGTCAAATGGATCAGACCAGACGACCCTACAGTGTGTTACCAGCCTGCAGTGTACTCACAGTGCGCCTGCTGCCTGAGCTAGGCCAAGAGCAGCCACGACGTGTGCGAGTACACTCCGCATGCTCTCATGGTGACTCGCAGAACACACAGATTGCTGCTATGAGCAGGCACAGCTGGAGGCACAATGTAGGGTCCATCATCAGCAGATCCGCAGTGTAAAATACGTTGCGGATCCGTTCTGTGTGACCCTACCCTAAGGGTACGTTCACATGTGCATATTTTTGCTGCAGATTTGCTGCTGGAGATTTTGCTTCCTGTAGAAAAATATGCAGCAGAAAATATGCAGCGTGAATGTGCCCTAAGGGCTCGTTCACAAGAGCAGATTTTTGTGTGGATTTTCTGCAGCTGATCTGCTGCTTTTTATTTTCTCCAGCTTATTTTCAGCTGCTTATTTTCTGCTGCTGATTTTTATCATTGACTTACCAGCAAAAAATAAGCAGCAGAAAAAAAGCTGCAGAAAATAGGCAGCTGTAAATTTGCAGCAAAACACAGTCTAAAATGTGCAGCAAAATCTACTTGTGTGAACGAGCCGTAAGAGTACGGTCAGACGTGCGTATTTTTGCTGCAGATTTTCTTTAGCAGATTTTGCTACCTATTGAAGTCTATAGGCAGCAAAATCTGCTGAAACAAATCTGCATACAATATGCATGTGTGCATGTACCCTTAGGGCTCGTCCACACAAGTGGATTTTGCTACAGATTTTCAGCTGCTTATTTTCTACAGCTTTTTTTCTGCTACTTATTTTTTGCTGGTAAGTCCATTGTAAAATAAGCAGCAGAAAATAAGCAGGTGAAAATAAAAAACAGCAGATCAGCTGTGGAAAATACGCACAAAAATTTGTGTTAACGAGCCCTAAGGGTGCATTCACATGGTAGAATTGAGTACCGAGTTTGCAGCCAGTTTACCTGATGGGTCTTTCATAGCAGATTTTCTGCAAACATTTTCCTGTGGAAAATATGCCTCCTCTCAGACTTGCAGTGCAAACAAGCTACTGAATCCACCCATGTGAACTTACTCCAAGGTTTTGATTCCACACAACTCATTTGTGGAGATTTTTTATGCAGTACCCCCCCCAAATAGGGGTTTTTAGTCTTGGCGTTTTTATTTTACCATTTTTCTCATTACAAGTTATTTATTCATTATGTGACTCAAGGATTTCAATTAAAGAATTGGTGGGGAAAAAACGGCAGAAAAAAAAAACATTTCATTGCATTTTCCTAAGAGTCTGAGAGAAAAAACTCCAAGATTCCCTAGGGTTCATTCACACTTGTGTATTTTTGGTGCTGATTTTCTTAGCCATTAAAGTCAATAAGTAGGAAAATCAGCAGCAGAAAATCAGCGGCAAGATATGCACCTGTGAATGTACCCAGGTCTATTTATACATACAGGATCTTCTGCATATTTGATACTGTATTCAATAATTTAATTTATATTTAAATGTGCAGCATCAAATATGCAACAGGTTCTGCATGTGTGAAAACACCCTTGGGGGCAGGTTCCCTGCTGCAGGTTTGAGTTTCCCACTGTGGATTTTCTCCACTGGAATCTCCACCACTGAAGATCCACAGCAGATTACATTGACCTCAATAAGATCTTCTGCAGATTTTCTGCTGCGGAAATTATATTTAATGTTGCAGATTTTAAGCTGTGTTCAGTCATTTAGTATACATTAAAATCTGCAGCATCAAAAATGCACAGGATAGTGTATGTGTAAAAGGACCCTTAGACTATGTTCACACAATGGAACTTCCATGCGGAATGCTTCTGCAGCAGAGTCTCATTGATTTTAGTCGGATCAGTACTGTGTACTGTGCACACGGCGGAATTTCTGCAAAGTTTCTACTTTTGAAATCCTGATACCGGAGTCTGCAGAAAGAATAGACATGTCTATTCTTTCTGCAGGAAGTACACGGAAATGCAACGCTGTCTGAGACACTCCACTGTCGGTGGAATGCCCGCACGGAAATTCTGTGTAGCCTTAGGGTTTGTTCACATGGGCTTGCTGCAGATTTTCTACTGATATAACTACCATTGAAGTCAAAGGAGTCTCAAAGTGAAGCTGCAAACTGCAAAGGGAAGTAGGTCCTCCTGGCGCTCACCCAATGATCGTATATAAACTGATACGGACAAGGAGTAAAATAAATAAATATCCTTTATTCTTATTGCTTGTGGACTACGCGTTTCGAGGGGTGGGACCCCCTCTTCGACAGGTCCTCTGATTGGTTGGATGTTTCACACGTCAAATTTATACAAAAAAAGCCAGCAAAACATATTTTTTTGCGGGTTTAACCCCTTAAGGACCAAGCCCATTTTGGCCTTAAGGACCAGAGCGTTTTTTGAACATCTGACCACTGTCACTTTCAACATTAATAACTCTGGAATGCTTTTAGTTATCATTCTGATTCCGAGATTGTTTTTTTCGTGACATATTCTACTTTAACATAGTAGTACATTTTTGTGGTAACTTGCATCCTTTCTTGGTTTAAAATCCCAAAGTTCAGCAGCAATTTTCCAATTTTTCACAACATTTTCAAACTCAATTTTTTTCAGGGACCAGTTCAGTTTTGAAGTGGATTTGAACGGTCTTCATATTAGAAATACCCCATTATAAAAACTACACCACCCAAAGTATTCAAAATGACATTCAGTCAGAGTTTTAACCCTTTAGGTGTTTCACAGGACTAGCAGCAAAGTGAAGGAGAAAATTCAAAATCTTCATTTTTTACACTTGCATGTTCTTGTAGACCCAATTTTTTTTTATTTTTGCAAGTGGTAAAAGGAGAAAATTTTTACATGTATTAGTAGCCCAATTTCTCTCGAGTAAGCACATACCTCATGTCTATGTACATTGTTCGGCGGGCGCAATAGAGGGCTCAGAGGCGAAGGAGCGACAAGAGGATTTTGGAGAGAACATTTTTCTGAAATGGTTTTTGGGGGGCATGTCACCTTTAGGAAGCCCCTAGGGTGTCAAAACAGTAAAAAAAAACACATGGTATACCATTTTGGAAACTAGACCCCTCGGGGAATGTAACATGGGATAAAGTGAGCCTTAATACCCCACAGGTGATTCATGACTTTAGCAAATGTAAAAAAAATAATAATTTTACCTAAAATGCTTGTTTTCCCCAAAATTTGTAATTTTTAAAAAGGGTAATAGCAAAAAATACCCCCCAAAATTTGAAGCCCAATTTCTCCCGATTCAGAAAACACCTCATATGGGGGGTGAAAAGTGCTCTGCTGGAGTACTACATGTCTCAGAAGAGGAGTAGTCACAATTGGCTTTTTGGAAGCAAATTTTGCTCTGGGGGCATGCCGCATTTAGGAAGCCCCTATGGTGCCAGGACAGCAAAAAAAAAACACATGCCATTATATTTTGGAAACTAGAACCCTCGGGGAACGTAACAAGGGGTTAAGTGAACCTTTATACCCCACAGGTGTTTCACGACTTTTGCATATGTAAAAAAAAAAATATATATTTTTTTTTACCTAAAATGCTTGTTTTCCCTAAAAATTTACATTTTTAAAAAGGGTAAAAGCAGAAAATAGCCTCCAAAATTTGTAACACAATTTCTCCCGAGTACGGCGATACCCCATATGTGACCCTAAACTGTTGCCTTGAAATACGACAGGGCTCCAAAGTGAGAGCGCCATGCGCATTTGAGGCCTGAATTAGGGATTTGCATAGGGGTGGACGTAGGGGTATTCTACGCCAGTGATTCCCAAACAGGGTGCCTCCAGCTGTTGTAAAACTCCCAGCATGCCTGGACAGTCAGTGGCTGTCTGGTAATACTGGGAGTAATTGTTTTGCAACAGCTGGAGGCTCCGTTTTGGAAACAGTGGTGTACCAGACATTTTTCATTTTTTATTGGGGAGGGGGGCTATGTAGGGGTATATGTAGTGTTTTTTACTTTTTATTTTATTTTGTGGTAGTGTAGTGTAGTGTTTTTAGGGTACAGTCACACTGGCGGGGGTTCACAGTAGTTTCTCGCTGGCAGTTTGAGCTGCGGCAGAAAATTTGCCGCAGCTCAAACTTGCAGCCGGATACTTACTGTAAACCTCCGCCCATGTGAGTGTACCCTGTACGTTCACATTGGGGAGGGCGGAACATCCAGCTGTTGCAAAACTACAACTCCCAGCATGTGCTGACAGACTGTACATGCTGAGAGTTTTAGTTTTGCAACAGCTGTAGGCACACTGGTTATGTATTACTGAGTTTGTGACCTAACTCAGTGTTTCACAACCAGTGTGCTTCCATCTGTTGCAAAACTACAACTCCCAGCATGTACCTTGCATGCTGGGAGTTGTAGTTTGCAACAGCTGGAGGCACACCGGTCGTGAAACTGAGTTAGGTAAAAAAAATAACTGAGTTTCACAACCAGTGTGCCTTCAGCTGTTGCAAAACTACAACTCTCAGCAGTCACCGACAGCCAACTGGCATGCTGGGAGTTGTAGTTATGCAACCAGCAGATGCACCACTACAACTCCCAACATGCACTTTAGCTGTTTGTGCAAGCTGGGGGTTGTAGTTATACAACAGCTGAAGGTACACTTTTCCATAGAAAAAATGCGCCTCCAGCTATTGCAAAACTATAAGTCCCAGCATGCCCATAAGGGAATGCTGGGAGTTGTGGTGGTCTGCCTCCTGCTGTTACATAACTACAGCTCCCAGCATGCCCGTTTTGCATGCTGGGAGCTGTTGCTAAGCAACAGCAGGAGGCTGTCACTCACCACCAACTGCTGCTCCACACCGCCGCACACAGGTCAGTCCCAGAATATAATACTGCCCACACACTTTACCCTCAGAATCTAATACTGCCCACACACTTTACCCTCTGAATATAATACTACCACACACTGTACGCTCTAAATATCCCTCTGAATACAATACTGTGATGTATTGTGACTAATGAAAACCGTACTACCCCAGAAATTCCTTATACTCTGTGCCCCTCATATATAGTAGTAATGCACCATCCTGTGCCCGCACATATAACTATGACTTGTCCTGTTCCCCCTCATAATAATAATGCCCTCTGTCCTGTGCCCCTACCATATAATACCCCCTGTGCTGTGCCCCTCACATATAATGCCCCTGCAATGTTCCCCTCACATATAATGCCCCCCAATCCTGCTCCTTCAGGGGGCATTATAAGTGAGGGGAACATAACAGGGGGCATTATAAGACAGGGCACATTATATGTTAGGGGCACATGACAGGGGGTTCCTCACTTATAATGCCCCCTTGTCATGTGCCCCTCACATATAATGCCCCTGTAATGTTCCCCTCACATATGCCCCCTGTCCTGCCCCTTCAGGGTGCATTATAAGTAAGGGGCACATAACAGGGGGCTTTATAAGTTGAAGTACATTATGTTAGCGGCCCAAGACAGGGGGGCATTATAAGTGAGGGGCCCAAGACAGGGGGGCATTATAAGTGAGGGCCTGTTATGTGCCCCTCACTTATAATGCCCCCGTCATGTGCCCCTCACATTTAATGCCCCCTCTTATGTACTCCTA
Organism: Hyla sarda; assembly: GCF_029499605.1. NCBI lineage: Eukaryota > Metazoa > Chordata > Amphibia > Anura > Hylidae > Hyla > Hyla sarda. The sequence continues at coordinate 269,649,733 of NC_079194.1, read as the reverse complement.
ACTTATAATGCCCCCTGTTCTGCACCCTCAGGGGGCATTTTAAGTAAGGGGCACATGACAGGGGGCATTAAATGTGAGGGGCACATGACAGGGGGGCATTATACGTGAGGAGGCCCCCTGTCATGTGCCCCTCACTTATAATGCCCCCCTGTCATGTGCCCCCTCACTTATAATGCCCCCCCTGTCTTGGGCCGTTAATATAAAATGTGCTTCGACTTATAATGCCCCGTTATGTTCCCTTCACATATAATGCCCCCTGTCCTGCACCCTCAGGGGGCATTTTAAGTAAGGGGCACATAAAAGGAGGGCATTATAATTACCCCGTTGCCCAAACCCCCCGGATGTCTACAGCAATAAACCGCAACAAAATACACACGTGTGAGCGTAGCAGATTACATTGACTTTAATGGTGGTCTGCTTTGAATTTTCAGTTGTGGAAAAACCATTGGGGAAAACCCACAGTGGCTCAAATACATTACATTTTTCTTGCTGCAATTCTTTTAAACTGTCCCTAAGCAAAAAACTAAAATAAAATAAATGCTAGAGAAGAGTGGAAAAACACAAAGTGGGTTTGGCATTTCATATTTCCCCTCTGATCTCCAGTTAACATCTGGTCATAACATTTTTTTTACACAAAAAAAAAAATAAAACAAACCCAGTATGGCAAATTTGGGGTGGGACTCCCCCACCCCCCCCCACCCCCCCAAAAGGAAACGACAAAACAAAAACTATTGGAAACAAAGGCTCAGGGTGCGTTCACACAAGCGTATTTTCTGCTGCAGATCTGCTACAGAAGTTTTTGTAACCCATTGAAGTCAATGGGCAGCAAAATCTGCAGCAGATCTCGGCAAAAATATGCACGTATACATATAATGCTATTATCTTCATTCTATATTTATAAATACCTGGGTGAGTCATCTGTTATCTACAGATACAAGAGCAGTGTTGCTCGCGAATATTCGCAATTCGAATTTTATTCGCGAATATCGCATATTCGCGAATTCGCGAATATTCGCGAATATAGCGCTATATATTCGTAATTACGAATATTTGTTTTGTTTTTTTTTGTTTATTTTTCACAGTACACATCACAGTGATCATCCTTCTCTGCTTCCAGCTTATGTGGTGTAAGAAGGCTCTAATACTACTATGTGAGACTGGTGTGCGAATTTTCGCATATGCGAATATTTGCATATGCGAATTTTCGCTTATGTAAATTTTTGTGTATGCTAATTTTCGTATATGTTAATTTTCGCACGCGCGAATATTCCCATATGCGAAAATAAAACGAGAATATTCCGAATATGCGAATATTCGCGAATATGACGAATATTCGTCCATATATTCGCGAATATTCGCGAATTCGAATATGGCCTATGCCGCTCAACACTATACAAGAGCACTTTGGTTTTGTCAATTTATTGGCTAGCCTCCCCCCCCCCCCCCCCGATGGGTTCTGCATTTTTAAATGGATGCAGTGATACTAGGGAGTCATTTTTTCTCTAAGTTGAGATCACATGCTTGAAGGATCTTGTAATCCAAAAGGAAATATGTCATTCTGGAACTTTAGGATTGAGATCAAATGATCAGAGGATCATGTGACCTATAAGGAAGTATGTCATTCTGGAGTGCAGGTCACAGCAAGTATGAGGTAACATTGACCACTAATAAGAAGGATTTTTATAAGTCTATAATGGCCATATAGATATTATTTTGCTAAATGATTGGCTGATGGTCTTGTGGGTGATTACCTGTGAGCATATAAAGGTCACTGGGGCCCTTTAGGAAGCCCTGGCTGGCCCGGTTCTGGAGTCCTAAAGTGATAAAAAAAAAAAAGCAGTGCTTTAGGTGTGAAAGGCAAAGTAAGATCCCAAGTGTCATGACTATAGGATAGTACCATGTGCCAATAGTTGTCAGAGGATGGACATCATCAGACTGTGCCACGTGGTGATTTTGTCAGGGAAGTCGGAGGGAAGTATATTGAACCCATAAAGTGCCTTTATAATAAGTCTTGCGCCACGTTTCATTAATAATATATCGAGGTACAGTATACCAGCCGTGTAGGATACACTGGGAGATATTGTTATCCGGTATACAAGTGGACCAGGCTGAGAGAAGTGTCTTAAGATGTGTCTTAAGTAAGACACGTCTAAGGGTGGGAGAGAAGACTGAGACAGGATATAAGTGATTCGCTGCTTCTTTATCTAAATTGCGTAATCTGTATCTATAAAAGGAGTATATCTGGTTGATCAGTAACATTTGGAAAACAGGTAGAACAAATTTGGCCATAAGAGTCCAAGGGACAACCAACATCTATTGGTCCTATCTATAAGGTCACTTACAATACATAGGCCCTTGTCATTCCACAGAAATAATGAGCGGGAGGAAATACCCTGGGGAAATTCTGGGTGGCTAGAGATCGGCATATGCTTCAAAACCAAGAATGGAAGGTGAAATTGTTTCCAAATCTCCTTCCAAGCAAACACAGTATCCAGTAATTAAACAGAATGTTTGACAGGGAGGGGTAGCTTTGAGTAGAAGACCTGTGACATTCCAGAGATCCACCAACTCTCTTTCCATGTTGCTGATTGCATGGAGGATTTGTGAATCCAATTAGCCACAAACCAAAAAATACAAGATAACCCATAACCACGTATGTTGGGAAAGTTAAGGCCACCTTCCTGCTATGCCCAGTCTCTTGTCTGTCACTATGAATTTAGTAAAGCAGAATGTAGCTATGAACATCAGCATGACATAACAGTAAAGGGAAGGTTTGAAGGGGGAACAGAAGATGGAAGAAACTAACTATTTGAATTAGATGACATTTGGCCATAAAGAAAAGTGGAAGTCCCCTATGTTTCCCTAATAAACATATAAAATAAATATATATACGGTATATAATAGAGCTATTTGAACCCAGAATATATATAGAGAGATATTTGAACCCACAGAAGACAAAAACGCTAACCACTGAGCCACCATTATACCTTTTGTAGTGACAGAATCCTATATTTGGCTGCTATGTTAAAAAAAGTTTTAAACCCAGGTCACAAGCACTGCAAGGCAATAGTACTAAGCACTAAGCCACCACGCTGCTTACATGCACTTGTAGTCCTATAGTCCTTGAGTCCTATGTTTCCCAAATATATAAAACTAAAATAATTATAGGGAGAGATTTGAACCCAGAAAACCAGCAAGTTAAAGCAACAGTGCTAACCACTGAGCCACCATGCTGCTGCAAAACCCTAGTAGCAGGGGTGTTAATAGGCTTAAACTTTCAGGGCACATGTCCTGAATAGAATGTTCAGTGCCCTGAATCTCCTGTTGGGAGCGTGAAGAGAGTTACACACAGTGCAGCTTCAACCTATAGACTGTGCTGCCTACACCTACTGTTGGGGGGACTCTGTTGCCTACACCTACTGTGGGGGGACCCTGCTGCCTACACCTACGGTGAGGGAACTCTGCTGTCTTCACCTACTGTGGGGGAACTCTGCTGCCTACACCTTCTGTGGGGGAATCCTGATCTACCTACCTGGTTACCTATTTACCTGCCTACCTACCTGCCCTTTTTTACTGTGCAGGACACCAAGGAGGGCATTATTACAGTTTTTGGGCCTATAGATGGGGAGATTGTGTAGAGGAGGGGACGGCACTGAAAAAAAAAATGCGGAGTCTAGCACATTTGTCCTGCAGATGGTAAGAGATCGACATGGCAGTCTGATCCGGACGAAGAAGAAAAGCTGTAATTGTGAGTCCCAAGATTTAACTGTAATCACTTTTATGGTGTACAGATCCTGTGTACAGCTGATATCTACTGCTATATGGTCCTGTATATAATCACTTATATTGTATACAGATCTCTGAACACCTGGTATCTACCGCTATATGGGCACTGTATATAATCACTTATATAGTATAAAGATCCTGTATAGTATACTGATCTTGGTGTACTGTAGTGGTTTTATTTAGTACAGTTATACGGTGGTATTATACAGTTATGTGGCGGTATTATACAGTTATTGTGGGGTGGTATATATTTACTCCTTCTATACTGGTAGTATTGGTCATGCTAAATTATATTACCTACCTTTAAAGTGTTATATATATATATATATATATATATATATATATATATCTATCTTAGTTTATTTTGTGTGTAGGAGTGGTGGAGGGATTTGGGTGGAATAGCGGCAGAAGTGTGACCAGCGGCAGAGCATCGCAGGGGGCCCTTGCTTTTTTGGACCTGGGGCCCTGAGTGTTGTCAGTCAGCCCCTAGGTATATACAGTGTGTGTGTGTGTGTGTGTGTGTAGGTATACAAAGTGTGTATGTATATACAGTATGTGTAGCTATATACAGTGTGTGTGTGTGTGTAGGTAGGTGTACACAGTGTGTCTATGTATATACAGTGTGCATGTAGGTAAATGCAGTGTGTGCCTATGTATATAAAGTGTGGGGAAGATCAAAACCTGTGTAGAGGAAGAGTAGTGAGGTAGCCCATACCAACCAAACAGATGGCTTCTTTCATTTTTCAGCGGACTTCATAAAAAATGAAAGAAGCCCATAATTATGTGCTACACCTTTGTCTCCTCAAAGTTCCTGCTCCTCCCCCCACATACCTGCCGGATCTTTGTTGCCTTGTGCCATTGAGAAAGCGTTACTGTATTTTGCCTTGCCTTGTTACTGACCTCCTGCTACGTTCCTGACCTTGCTTTTGTGCCGCCTGCCTACTGACCTCCTGCTTCGTTCCTGACTACGCACCTGTGCTGCCAGCCCTGACCTTCTGCTATCCAGACTACGAGTTGCTTTTTCCCATCTGTATTTCAAATCTTCTCAGCCGCCTGTGTGGTTGAGTTGTGCCAGGGGTAGCGACCTGGGTGTTGCCTGCCGCAGCAAGTCCATCCCGCTTTGCGGCAAGCTCTGGTGAAAACCAGCGGCACCTTAGACTCCGCTCCCTGGTACAGCCTGCGTCATCTGCCACACAGGTCCAGTGGATCTACTACCTTCAGTGTTCCTGTTTACTGAACAGTGAGTGTTACAGGAAGATCCGGCCATGGATCCAGCTGAGGTACCCCTGCCTGAAGTTGTGGATCTTCCCTCTGTTGTGGTACCTCAGTTGCAGCAGTTGGCCCGACAGGCACAGCAACTCTCTCAGCTATCTGCTATGATGCAACAGCTATTGGCAATGCAGCAGCAGCAACAACAGCAACAGCACCTGCAACCAGCACCACTCTCTCCAACCAATCCCTGCAGTTTCCTCAGGCTCCCAGCTATGTCTACCTTTACCCTCTAAGTATGACGGTGATTCCAAGTTATGCAGAGGCTTCGTTACACAGTGCTTTATGCATATGGAGCTCATGTCTGAACAGTTTCTGAAGGAACGTGCTAAAGTGGTCTTTGTCATTAGCCTACTGTCCCGAAAAGCCCTGGGCTACACCCCTTTAGGACCACAGTGACCCGGTATCTTCCAACTTGACCGCTTTACTGGCAAAATTCCACAGTGTCTTTGAGGAACCCGCACGTGCCTCTTCAGCTGAACCTCTGTCAAGGGAATTCTTCCGTTGGTGACTACGCGGTTCAATTCCGAACAATAGCCTCAGAACTAGCATGGAATAATGAGGCCTTGTGTGCCACATTCAAAAAAGGACTGTCAAGCAGGATGAAAGATGCCCTCTCTGAATGTGATTCTCAGTCTTCTTTGACTAAACTTCTCCACTTGGCCATACGTATTGATGTGCGTTTTGCTGAGAGGCAGGAAGAACTGCGTTTAGAGAGAGAACCTGCCCGAACACGGAGATATCCTCACCTGGCACCCGTGTTCCATAGTCCACCTTCACAGTTTCCTGCGTCTCTTGCCGGTGAGGCTATGCAGGTGGATCTTTCTCATCTTGCGTAACAGGAGAGGTCACGACGACGCAGTGAGAATTTGTGCTTGTATTGTGCTAGCCCGGAACACTTCCTCAAAGACTGTTCAGTTCATCCACGGTATCCTGGAAATGCTCGCACCTATGGTATGTGGGAGAGGCATCCCTAAGTGTGACTACTGCCTCTCCTCGCTTGACCATCCCTGTACAAGTCTACGCTTCCGTCAAGTTTTCTTTCAGCGCTTCTGCATTTTTGGACTCCGCAGGTGATTTCATTGATGCCTCTTTGGTCCATAAATATCATCTTCCTGTTACTCGGCTTGCCAAGCCTTTGTTAATCTCTTCTGTTGATGGACAAAATCTGGACTGTAAAATGCTTTTCCGTACTAAGCCTCTCATCATGCAAGTGGGAGGTTTGCATAAAGAAGAGATTGAGTTCTATGTGCTTCCTCACTGTACCTCTATACTTCTCCTTGGTCTACCTTGGCTGCGACATCATTCTCCGCAACTTGATTGGAGAACTGGAGAAATTATTCGCTGGGGACAGTCTCAGTGCAGTCCTGCCTATAGTTGTTGCTCGTCCTCCTCCTTTACCTGGTCTACCTCTACCTTACCAAGATTTTTGGGACGTATTCTGCATGAAGCAGAGTCTCCACCTCCACATCGTCCTTACGATTGCTCCATTGATTTACTGCCGGGTACCACACCTCCTCGTGGAAGAATTTACCTGTTATCGGTTCCTGAGACCCAAGCCATGGTGAAGTATAGCCAGGAGAACCTCCAAAAGGGTTTTATCCCTAAGTCCTCTTCTCCTGCCAGAGCAGGATTCTTCTTTGTTGGGAAGAAGGATGGTTCTCTCCGACCTAGTATTGACTATAGGGGACTTAAGATTACAGTCAAAAATCATTATCCACTTCCTCTTATCTCCGAACTTTTTTACCGTCTCCGAGGAGCCAAGGTCTTCTCCAAGTTGGACCTACAGGGTGCATATAACCTTATCTGTATCTGCGGAATGGAACACTGCCTTCAATACGAGTGATGGACATTTTGAGTATCTTGTGATGCCTTTTGGTCTCTGCAACGCTCCTGCAGTTTTCCAAGAATTTGTCAATGACATCTTCAGGGACCTTCTCTACACCTGTGTTGTCGTGTACCTAGATGACATCTTGATCTTCTCTACCAACTTAGAGGAGCATCGTACTCATGTTCGTCAGGTTCTTCAACGCCTTCAGAAGAATCCTCTCTATTCTGGGATTCGCAAACTATTATTGTCAATTTATCCCACATTCCTCTTCCTTGGTTGCTCCGAATGTGGCTCTCACCAAAAAGGGCTCTAATCCCAAGACCTGGCCTCCTGAGGCCGAACAGGCCTTCTGCCTTTAAAGTCAGCATTTTGCTCTGCTCCCATGCTTTCAAGACCTGGGGGTTGATGCCTCCTCTGTTGGAGCCAGTGACGTTCTTACCCAGAGAAATGCTAAGGTTAAGACTGTAACTTGTGGTTTCTTTTCCAAGACTTTCTCACCTGCTGAAATGAAATACTCCATTGGAAATTGAGAACTCCTTGCTATTAAGCTTGCCTTGGAGGAATGGCGACATTTATTAGAAGGGTCTTCTCATCCGGTCAGCATCTACACAGATCATAAGAATCTTCTGTACCTTCAGTCTGCTCAGCGATTGAATCCTGGTCAGGAAAGGTGGTCTTTGTTCTTTTCTCGATTCAATTTCTACATTCACATCCATCCAGCTAACAAGAACATCAGAGCTGATGCTCTTTCCAGGTCTTCTGTCGTCATAGTTTTGGACTCCCCACCAAGGCATATTATTCCTCCTGATCACTTGATTTCTGTCGCTCCTGCCGATATTCAGCAAGTTCCTCCTGGAAAATCCTTTGTGCCTGCAAGATTTTAATGCAAGGTACTGAAATGGGGTAATTCTTCTCTGTTGGCAGGTCATCCTGGTGTACGCAAGACTTTACTCCTAATTTCTCGGCACTACTGGTGGCCGCATCTAGAACGTGACGTTTCCGATTTTGTTCGTTCCTGTGATACTTGTGTCCGTGAAAAAACTCCTCGGCAGAAACCAGCTGGACTCTTGCAGCCTTTGCCCATTCTGGAGACTCCCTGGTCCCACATCGCTATGGATTTTATCACCGATCTGCCCCCTTTCCCGTAATAACACGGTCATTTGGGTTGTTGTCGATCGGTTTTACAAAATGGCACATTTCATCCCTCTACCTGGCCTCCCATCTGTTCCACAGCTGGTTAAGTAAGTATTTCTTGCTTCATATCCTTCGTCTGCACGGTCTTCCACAGCATATCGTTTCGGATCGCGTAGTTCAGTTTGTTTCTAAATTCAGGCGAGCTCTTTGTACCCGTCTTGACATCAATCTGGACTTCTCCTCTGCCTACCGCCCTCAGTCCAACAGTCAGGTGGAGAGGGTTAATCAAATTCTGGAGACTTCTCTTTGTAATTTTGTTTCAGCTTGCCAGGATGACTGGGTTGACCTACTCTCTTGGGCAGAATTCTCATATAATCATAAGGATTCCGAGTCTACAAGGTCTTCTCCCTTTTTTGTTGTTTATTGTCTTCATCTCCGTTCTCCTCTTCCACTTACAGTTTCTTCCGGTGTGCCAGCTGTTGATGAGCTTGTCCGGGACTTCACTTACATTTGGCAACAAACTCGTTAGTCTCTGTCTTATGCTTCCTCACGCATTAAAAGCACAAGCTGATAGTAGATCTCCTCTGTCCTTCTCTCCTGGTGACAAGGTTTGGCTTTCCTCCAAATATATTGGGTTCAAGATACCCTGCTACAAGCTTGGTCCCTTCCAAGCCTTGTAAAAAATGAAGCCTGTATCTTACAAACTCCATTTGGCTGCTACCTTACTTATTCCTAATTCATTTCATGTTTCTCTCCTCAAGCCCCTTGTCATAAACTGGTTTTCACAAAAGAATCTTGTTCCCATGTCTCCAGCTCTTCTGATGTCTTTAAAGGGTAGCTCCCACCATCATGTTTTTTTTTCTTTCTGTCCCTGCCTATTGCCCTTCTGTCCCTTACACCCTCCCTGTCTTTATTTATTTATTTTTACTATTTTAAAAATGGCATTTAGTCTACCTGGTAGTGTGCTCACTACCAGGCAGACTTCCCCAGCAGGCACCACGACACTGATGCCTGCTGGGGGCCAACTTCCGCCCTTAGTTCTCCTAACAGGGTGCCTCCAGCTGTTTCACCACTACAACTCCCAGCATGCCCTGACATCTACTGGCTGTCAGGGCATGCTGGGAGTTGTAGTGGGGAAACAACTGGAGGCACACCATGATGGTCGCACATCCTGCTCCCGCCGAGCAGCCCGCAACCCCCCTGGCCCCGCTGCGCCACAACCCACTACCCCCCCCCCTCCCCTCCCACCGCAAAAGCATTCAGAACACGGCCCACATCATCTGCCACACAGGTCCAGTGGATCTACTACCTCCAGTGTTCCTGTCTACTGAACCGTGAGTGTTACACCTCTCCCCCTTGTTTCAAGCCAAAAATATATCACGTGAAGGAAGACTCACGTGCTGTAATTTTATGGCACAGATTAATTCGCATAAAATCCGCAGCTTGTACATGCACTGCTGGATACGTATTCACTATGAAGTTGATGTATATTTCCCCTTTGCAATGCAAAATGTGAAACTTGCAACAAATATGCATCCAGCACAAACCAGCATAAACCAGCTGCAGATATTGTGTGACAGTAAATTACTGCATTTTTCCCTCATCTTTTTGTGGTATTTTTTTGTCTTGAAAGATACTGGATTATATAAAATAGTATAGGGGTATGCTCCTGCTAGCATAATACAGACACAATTTTGTGTTTATGGTACTGCTTTTAGTCCTGGCCTGACTGAGGGTCTGAAGGTCAAAATGCAACACCAGATGTTTTGGGACCCTAGCAACATCCCTACCTTGTAGTAAAAGCGTCCAATATTTTGCAAATATTTTTAAAACAAATAATAAATATAGCGACTTGAACCAATAATCCCAGCACTGCAAGGCAAAAGTGCTAACCACTGAGCCATCATGCTGTCTTATAGACATGCATGTCTAGTAATACAGAGCCGTGTATTTCTCTGCCTAGGGATACAATAAGTGGAGGACATTTGGAGAGTAGGGTGTAAAAAAAAGGAGGCTTGAAAAGCTGTCTGTGATGTCAGCCCTGGCGACTCCTGCAACCTGTATAGGATATGATAACAGGAAGTTCTTTATGTAAACAAACACACATCAGAAAAGCAGCAATAGAGGATGGCCAGGGGCATGGAGGCAAAAGGCTGAGGAAAAGTCAGCCACCAATTGTGCAAGTTCTCCCACTTAAAAAGATGAGAGGCCTGTAATTTTCATCATAGGTGGTATACTATGAGAGACTAATAATACTATACATATATATATATATATATATATATATATATATATATATATATATATATATATATATATATATATAATATTATGAGAGGCATAATAAGAAAAAAAATCCATAAAATCACTGTCTGATTATTAAAGAATTTATTTGCAAATTATGGTGGAAAATAAGTATTTGGTCAATAACAAAAGTTCATCTCAATACTTTTGTTATATACCCTTTGTTGGCAATGACAGAGGTTAAATGTTTATTGTAAGTCTTCACAAGGTTTTCACAAACTGTTGCTGGTATTTTGGCCCATTCCTCCATGCTGATCTCCTCTAGAGCAGTGATGTTTTGGGGCTGTCACTGGGCAACACGGACTTTCAACTCCCTCCAAAGGTTTTCTATGGGGTTGAGATCTGAAGACTGACTAGGCCACTCCAGGACCTTGAAATGCTTCTTACAAAGCCACTCCTTCATTGCCCGGGTGGTGTGTTTCGGATCATTTTCATGCTGAAAGACCCAGCCACGTTTCATATTCAATGATCTTGCTGATGGAAGGAGTTATTCACTCAAAATCTCCACAATACATGGCCCCATTCTTTCTTTCCTTTACACGGATCAATCGTCCTGGTCCCTTAGCAGAAAAACCGCTCCAAAGCATGATGTTTCCACCCCCATCCTTCACAGTAGGATTGGACTTTGGAGGAGAAAGAATGCTGAGTTACATCCAAACATGACGAGCTGAGTTTTTACCAAAAAGTTCTACTTTGGTTTCATCTGACCATATGACATTCTCCCAATACTCCTTCTGGATGATACAAATGCTCTCTAGCAAACTTCAGACGGGCCCGGACATTTACTGGCTTAAGCAGTAAGGTAATTCACTAGGTCCCCCGTGTGGTTCTGGGATTTTTGCTCACTGTTCTTGTGATCATTATGACACCACGGGGTGAGATAGAGCCCCAGATCGAGGTACATTAGTGGTCTTGTATGTCTTCCATTTTCTAATAATTGCTCCCACAGTCGATTTCTTCACACAAAGCTGCTTGCCTACTGCAGATTCAGTCTTCTCAGCCTGGTGCAGGTCTACAATTATGTTTCTGGTGTCCTTCGACAGTTCTTTGGTCTTGGCCATAGTGGAGTTTGAAGTGTGACTGTTTGAACTTGTTATCAGTATAAAAGACACCTGTCCACAAACTCAAACAGGTGCCATTAATAAAGGTAATGAGTTTAGGACAGAGGAGACTCTTACAGAAGAAGTTACAATTCTGTGACAGCCAGAAATCTTGCTTGTTTGTAGGTGACCAAATATTATTTTCCAACTTAATTTGCAAATCAATTCTTTAAAAGTCAGACAATGTGATTTTTTATGGATTTTTTTTCTCATTATGTCTCTCATAGTTGAGGTATACCTATGATGTAAATTACAGGCCTCTCTGATCTCACAATTGGTGGCTGACTAAATACTTTTTTGCCCCACTGTATATTCCAAAAAGAAAAAAGGGTCGGACAACTCCTTTAACACAGACGACATTGGGCATGATTGTACTCTCTTGCCACCTGGGACTTAATGCACCAGTGTGCACCTGCATGCCCTGGAGTGTTAAGTGTCTATGTAGCGAGCGCAAGATTTGTGCTCACTTCATAGGGGGTGAGGAACGGCTACATAATAGACATATTAAAGGGGTTATCCACCATAAGCTGATTTTTAGTATGTAACTGGCAGGCAGTAATGGACATGCTTAGGAAGGATCTGTGCTTGTCTTGGGGCTAAATGGCTATGTCATGAGATTACCATAACACTGTGGCTAGCTTTTTGTGAACTTGTATTTCCTGTTTTGACTTTTTTTTTATTTTTTATTTTTTACTACAAATCCCACAATTCAATTTTCCTCCCTCCCACACATCAGCTATCACACCCATTGAAACATAAATTAGCTGCATCCATGAAAAGACCTGTGGTTTTCAATCAGGGTGCCCACAGCTGTTGCATTAGTTGCAGTTGAACTCTCTCCCACCAAGCGATCCCTCCACCCATTGAAGCAGACAGGCTACTTGTCATCAGCTGACTAGTGAGTCAGGTCTCGGCCACATATTTGGGTGAAAATCACAGAAGAATTGTGAGAAAACCGTCACACCTGAGGTACAGACACTATATTATGAACTACACTAACTATACAGCCCCAGTAACATAGTCAAATAAAAAAAAAATTCCAGGAATACCCCTTTAAGTATTGTTGTGTGCGGATTTGTCTAAACTATTAAAAGTTATGACCCCGCACAGCGAGTAGCGTAAACGTAAAAAAAATGCCAAACTTCAAAAATGCTGACTTTTGGTCACTTCATATATTAGGAAAAAATTTTTAAAAAGTGATCAAAAAGTCCCAACAAAACAAACATGGTACCAACTACAGATCACGGTGCAAAAAATAGCTAGCCCTTCCATATACTGAAAAGTGTAAACATAATAGGGGTCAGAAGAGGACAATTTTAAGCATACTGATTTTGTTAAAAAGCAGTTTGACTTTTTTGGGTATTGTTTTAATCACATTGATCTACAGAATAAAAAAACAACCATGTCATTTTTACCATAAAGTGCACTGTGTGAAAACAATCCCCCAAATGTTCATAATTGCATTTTTCTTTTTAATTTCCCTCCACAAATAATAATTTTTTTGAATTTCACTGTACATTGTATGGTAAAACGAAAGATGTCCCACTGAAAAGTACAATTGCACCCACCCGCTATTGATTTTATCACTGATCTGGCTCCATCCTATAACAATACAGTCATCTGGGGGGGGGGGGGGGTTCCAAGATCGGTTTTCCAAGATGGCTCATTTTATTCCATTGCCCGATTTACCATCTGCTTTGCAACTGGCCAAACACTTCCTTCAGCATATCTTCTGCTTACATGGCCTTTGTCTCGGATCGCGGGGTTCAATTTGTTTCTAGGTTCCGGCGAGCTTTATGCACTCGTCTAAAGATCAAGTTGGATTTCTCATCTTCCTACCACCCGCAATCTAATGGACAAGTAGAGAGAGTGAATCAAGTTCTGGGAGAATATCTTCGTCACTTTGTTTTGGCCCAACAGGACGACTGGGTCGACCTTTTACCCTCGGCGGAATTCTGCTACAACCATAGAGAGACTGATGCCAGGAAGTCTTCTCCATTTTTTTGTTGTCTACAGTCTTCATCCTCGTCTTCCTCTTCCAATCTCCTCGGGCGTGCCAGCTGTTGATGAACTAGTTTGGGATTTCACATCCATCTGGCAACAGACTCGGCACTCTCTGCTTCAAGATTCCTCCCATATGAAATCTCAGGCGTCCTTCTCTCCTGGTGATAAGGTTTGGTTATCCTCCAAATATATGCATTTCAAGACTCCCAGTTACAAGTTGGGCCCTCGTTTCCTGGGACCGTTTGAGGTTTTACAAAAGATTAATCCGGCTCCTATAAACTTTGTCTGCCTTCTTCTCTACGCATTCTGAATTCTTTCCTTGTCTCCCTCCTCAAGCCAGTTGTGATCAATCGGTTCTTGCAAAAGTATATTGCTTCCATTCCTGTTTCTGTTTCTTCTGACATCCGAGGAATGAGAGAGCGTCAGCCCTAATGTTCTTGTCAGCGGGGCGAAAATGAATCTCAAAGTTAAAACGGGCAAAGAACAACGACCACCTAGCCTGGCGAGGGTTCAGCCGTTGGGCAGAGTGAAGATAAGAGAGATTCTTGTGATCAGTGTATATAATAACTGGGTATTTGGACCCCTCCAGCAGGTGCCTCCATTCCTCGAGGGCCAGTTTTATGGCCAGTAGTTCTCGATCACCAATGGAGTAGTTTTTCTCCGCCGGAGAGAAGGTCCTAGAAAAGAAACCACAAGTAACAGCATGTCGGAAGAATTTTTCTGTAGGAGGACAGCTCCAGCTCCCACCGAGGAGGCGTCTACCTCCAGAGAGAAGGGTTTAGATGGATCAGGTCTGGAGAGTATGGGAGCAGAAGAAAAGGCAGTTTTGAGACGGTTGAACGCCTCTTCCGCTTGAGGAGGCCAGGACTTAGGGTTGGCGTTTTTTTCTTGGTTAGGGCCACAATAGGGGCCACAATAGTGGAAAAATGAGGTCAAAGAGATCTTGGCTACGAAAACTGTAAGAGGGAGACGTTACTTTTTGGTGGACTGGAAAGGTTTCGGGCTGGAGGAGAGATCTTGGGAGCCGGAGGAGAATATCCTGGACGGTGACATACTTTGGAACTTTTTAAGACCCAAAAAGAGGGTCTCGCCTGCATGTGAACCCCAGCCTGCCACTCACCTTCCGGCCTCTCCTCTTCTTTCCCCAGTGGTCCTGCTGCTCGTATTGTGGGGCGCACTCGCTTGTGAGCCCCGCTCTGTTCTCTTCCTCCTGACCGTCTCTGCCGGCATGCGCGTCCCCGCCTCCTAGGGTGCGCGCATGCCGGTTCTTCTAAATTTAAAGGGCCAGTGCACCAATATTTGGTGCTCGTCTGAAACCAATCTTATTTAGTTCTGGCACTTCCTTCTGTTCCCTGATGAATTTTTGTGCCTTGCGCCTAGTGAAAGCGTTCTTCTTTGTATTGCCTATTAGTGTTCCAGACTACCTGCTTGCACCTTTGCCTCCTGCCTCTGACCTTGTGCCTGTGACCTGACTACGCTTCTTTGCTGCCTTCCCTTGACCTTTTCCTACGACTGACTATTCTTGTGTACTCAAGCGCCAAATTTCACCTAGGCAGCCTGTGTGGACGAATCGTGTCAGGGGTAGCGACCTGGATGCCGCCTGCCGCAGCAAGACCATCCCGCTTTTGCAACGGGCTCTGGTGAAAACCAGCGGCACCTTAGACTCTGCTCCCTGATAAGGTTCAGTCATTGTCCACACAGGTCCAGCGGATCCACTTCTTCCAGCCGTTGACCACTATACAGGATCTGTATACTATACACACTAAGGCTAGGTTCAGACTACGGAATCTCCGGGCAGAAAATTTCCACCCAGAGATTTCGAGTGCGGCCAGCGTGGCCGACTGAATCAGTCGGCGCTAGGACCATGCGGACACTGCAGTCTCCATTAGACTGCAATGTGTTCCGCTAGGATTTCCACCTGAAGAATGAGCAACACCATTCTTCAGGCGGAAATTTCCAAGCAGATTTTCCGTTCACAAATTCCGCATCACAAATTAAAAAGTGTGAATTTGTGAATGGAAACCCATTCACTACACCATACATTTTAGCAAGTGGAATTTCTGCCTGCAATTTCAAAGCGGAATTGCAGGCCGAAATTCCGTAGTGTGAACCTAGCCTAAGTGATTTATATACAGTGTCCATATAGTAGTAGATACCAGCTGTACAGAGATCTGTACACCATATGTGATTATATACATGACCATATGGCGGTAGATATCAGCTGTACACAGGGTGTATATACCATATAAGTACTTATAGTTACATCTAGGGACTCCCAATTACGTATTTTCTCAGACCGCCATGTCTTTCTCCTAACATCTGCAGGACAAACATGTTGGACTCTGCATTGTTCCAGTGCCCTCCGCTCCTCTACACAATCTTCCCATCTATACGCCCACAAACTGTAAGAATGCCCTCCTTGGTGTCCTGCACATTAAAAGGGCAAGTCTGTAGGTAGCCAGGTAATTAGGTTGGTTGATCTGGAAGCCAGATATGTAGATAGGTGACTAGCCAAATAGGTAGGTAGCCAGTCATGTATGTAGGTGGCTAGCTATGTAGTTAGGCAGCCATGTATGAAGGCCAGGTATGTACATTGTTAGGTAGCCAGGTATGTAGGTAGCAAGATATTTAGTTAGGCAGCCAGGTATGTAAGTAGTTAGACAGCCAGGTAGGTAGCCAGAACCCCCCCCCCCTTCAACCAGTGGCTGATCCAGAGTCTAGTCTCGGGAGGGACACTATCAGAGTATTTTGTTTTAGCAGACAAAAAGTAAGATGTTGCTTACGGAAGTTACAGGTAGGTATTGCCCCCAGGTAGTTAATGTCCCCCAGGTAGGTAGTCATGCCCCTGTAGGTAAATCCCTAAGATATCTGCCCCCTGTATCAAAACCCCTATGTAGGTAGTAGGTAGCTCCTCTATTAGTTTGGTAGTCTGTCCTCATTTTAGCTAGGCAGCAACATAGTAGATAGTCCCCCATATTAGGTATAGGCAGCAGTTCCCCCACAATAAGTATAGGCAGCAGTCCCCCCACATAATGCATAGTCAGAAAATTTCCCCACATTAGGTATAGGCAGCAGAGTTGCCCCTTATTAGGTGTAGGCAGCAGAGTTCCTCCATGTTAGGTATAAGCAGCAGAGTTCCACCACATTAGGTATATGCAGCAGAGTGAGTCCTGTCCTTAAGGCCAAAATGGGCTGTGTCTTTAAGGGATGAAATAAAAAAAGGAATATAGTTATAAAAAATGTTTCAAATCTACATTTAATATATCAGTGCCATGCCCTACATCTGCCATAAGGCTGTGGATATTACTACTGCAGATTTTTCAAAACCCCAGCTACCACATCCTCCACAAGAAGTAAGCGTGAGCATTGTTCACATAAAAGTAGAGAAATTATAGCTAATATCTTGTTTTAAGTTCAGATACTTCTTTCAATATGCTGCAAGAACTTAATAAGTAAAACTCAGCAAAAGACAGTAAGTTGATCCCTAAATAGCCTGATGAAGCTTGAACACCTTAAAGCCAGACCAAAGTAAAAGACAGGCTTGGATCAATTACTTCAGCATATAGAAAAAGATTGCTTTCAGAAATAGGTTACGCATTAAAAAGGGACCAGGTTTACACTGTTCAGTTAAGTGAGGGGTTTGATTTTAAAGCTTGTATGCCAGTTTCATTCTTCACAAGAATTTTGGACTTTTCCTCCCTCTTGCTCTGCTCCACTACCTTTTACAAATAGTGGGTAGAATTTGGTAGTAAAGGGTTGGGTCATCTGCAGGCAAAAAGAAAATTGGTGTGGATAATGGCAAAAATCTACATCTCCTAGCTTAGTGTAAGTTGTGGTGTACGAACAGTAAAAGATGCATCACATTTGTAAACAGGTCTATGCCTCTTATTAATTTGGAGCATCTTACTCCAATGTATTTTTTATTTCTGACCAGCATGTAAAATGTTTCCTATAGATAAAGATGCAAAAGGGTGAAATTAAAAACACTGTATATCCTGGCGCAAACCACTTGAGTTATCTTAGAGTAGTAGTGAATGTCCTTAAAAATAGGATATTTTAATTATAAGCCTCATACATATGTGTTTCTAAGTGTAAAACACCCCTTCCTCAGATGCAGTATATTCAGTCTTGCGTTACTAGGAAGTGAGAGCCTTTCAGGGGTGAGTGCTGCCTTCCGAGTGTAGCGAGCCAGCGGCGCCTACGCTCTGCTAAGAAAGCTAATCACTTACCTCTGGAAGGCTCTCACGTCCTAGTGACGTGAGAGTGAAGACATTTGCATATTCAACACTCAAGCAGGCCAGACGGTGAACATTGTGGAGGCAGGGAAGCTCGGTGATCTGTCTTCCCGTCTTCATTGCGCACAATAGCAGTGGATTAAAAAACTGTCATTACTCAGCAACTACGCAACCAATTATATTAATTGAACAATGTATTTATTGCTGTTCACCTGCTCTATAACCCAGTATATTGGGTTTAGTGTGGGTGAACAGGCTGTCAGTTTCCCTTCAAATAAGTTATATGAACATGCTCACCATGACTCCCCAAGGCATCCCAGCTGATTTCAGAATCAGGAAGGGGAAATCGCAGCACTGGCAGTTAGAAAATCACCTTCATTCCATCTTCTTATAAAATCATGATACAAAAAAAGTGCGATTCAGTAAACATAGGGCAAGACCATGGTGAGTTTCACACTGCAAACTGAAGTGCTCTCGGCACTCTGAGCTGAGGAGAAGGGAGTGTGACATTGCAAAATGACATGTCATTAAAACTATATATTTAAAATTAAAAAGGTTATGTCCTATTCACATAAATGTTGGCAAATAGTGCTCGTTCTGAATCAAAAGTGCTAATAACAGGATGCATTCAAACCTCGGCATCCAGAAGATAACACTGCGTATGCAAATGTAGCATAATAGAAGCCCCACAGAATAAATAAGAGACAGCCGAGTGGACAGGCAGTGGAGAGTTATTACAGAGTGCGGGCATCTGAAGCTCACAGATGTTACGATGGATAATATTTTCTGTGCATAGGGCTACTAATGTTACAATTATTAAAACTTCCATGTAACATGTACATTGCACTGATGTGGATAAGTGAAGAAGGCTGCATGGATCTTTCCACATGTTTCAAAAATTATCCCTTTTCGGGAGCAGAAGCAAGTTTTGAGTCAGGCTAATGAAGAAGATGGCATGGATTTTTCCAGGCATTCCAAAAATTATCCCTTTTTAGGGAGTAGCAACAGGTTTTGAGTTTGGCAAGTGAAGAAAATGCCATGGATTTTTCCAAACATTCAAAATTTTTTCCCTGTTTAAACAGGATTGGTGTTCCAAAATAGTGAAAAAGAGAGAGCTTTTCTATAAAAAAAAAAAAACGAAACAAGTTATCCCTTTTTTGGGGATCATGGTTATATATGTGTAGGCCTGGTTGAAACTACTAGCAGCAAGGGTGATAGTGGACTGGTGGGACTTGTAGGAGGTTTAAAAAATTTAGTTTATTTTTATTTTTACAGGACTGACTGAAAGTAGCAGCAGCAAAGGTGATGGCTGACTAAAGGGTTTTTATAGTATCCAGACTACAACAGGAGAAGTCAGTCCCCTAGTAGCCAGCGTACTGCAGGAGTAGGCGGATTTGTAGTGTGGTGGCCTAATATGGCGTGTTGTAATGTAAAGAAGACTAGGTTCCATTGGAAGGCTCGAACGGAGAGGTAAAAACAGGTTTTACTAAGGGCGCACACCGCTATGGTAGGTTAAAACCACAGACATCAATAGTAAAATAATAAAACTGCTTTAATGATATATAGACGATGCGTTTCGAGAGCGCAGCTCTCTTTATCAAGTCATGGAGGCTTTAGACTTTTTGGACCGGAGCTGCCTGAGGCTGTGTACTCTGATTTCTGACTTTTGTTACAGGGCCCCTGTCGGTAATTTTGCTTCTTCTCCTTGCAACTTAGGACTTCAACTTTTTTGTTGAAGCACAAAATCCAATGCGACGCGTTTCACCGCGCTTGCGCGGTTTCATCAGGCATGCCTGATGAAACCGCGCAAGCGCGGTGAAACGCGTCGCATTGGATTAAATCTGTTCGCTACACACCTGGCTCTATTGTCCTCTCCTTGGTCAGCGCCGATATTCCCATCTTTTCTGAAGTTCACCTTACATCTCTACGCCATCTCTGGGAAGGCTGCAGACCGAGATCATCATATCAAACGCACATCTTGGTTGTGTGGGAGTACGCACAACCTGGCAGGGTGAGCCTTTACTTTTCCCTCCCCCTCCCACACACCTGTGATCCCGTTGGTTCTTCACAAGGGAGCGCCTGTTTTTCTCTTTGCTTTACATATCTAAAGACCTGACTTAACTGGTCTTCTTTTTTTTTTTATGTCCTGTGTTGTATCCATTATGACTGAATAAAATGGTGCATCTTTGATTTCTGCCACTATTTCATTTTGTACATGATGTGAAAGCAATCCAATTAATTCATTTTGTATTTGGGGGCTAAAATATTTAATTCTGGTATCTTTTTTGTATTAGTTGATTCCAAACTGGATCATACTTGCTTAGAAGATCAATAATGGACAAAAAGTCGCCACTATCTTTTTTTCTCCTAATGTGTCTCTATGTCCTCTGAAAGCCAAATTACAAGTAGCCAAGGTGAGGGTGACATCAATAATTCTTCTCAGAACTTGAATCCAAAAAGTGACTTGTTCTTTATAGTTGGAATGTAATTTTGCATCAATAGTGTCATCATTTTTCCAACTATCATAGACAACACAAGCCCCTATATGGGATTGTGTCATTTCATGCTCTTTAATTTTTCTGGAAATGCCTTGCCAATCTTTTATACCTACAGTCCATGACTGTTGTTGTGAAGAAAGCTTTCTATCACCAAATAGCCAGCAAGGCTCACAATAAGCGCAATCCAATTTAATTGAATAGCATATCCAATTTCGAGGAACCTTTTTTCCTGTCTTTGTTGACGCATAATAATACTCATTTGAAAAACATCGGTAATATCTCTAGGGAAGGGACCTATTGGTTTGCAAGGACCATTTTTAAGA
The DNA here is from genome assembly GCF_029499605.1 of Hyla sarda. Classification (NCBI taxonomy): domain Eukaryota; kingdom Metazoa; phylum Chordata; class Amphibia; order Anura; family Hylidae; genus Hyla; species Hyla sarda. The sequence goes on along the minus strand of NC_079194.1, from coordinate 269,629,249 downwards.
ATGAACTTTTTTAAATCAGTGTTATGGTCAAAGTTCTCTGGGAAATTTGCCTTGGAATAAATTGGGATCAGATGGAATAATTTCAACGTCACTGACTGATTCTATTTCAGTGATGGTCTCCTGACTCCCTCCAGGTGCATCATCAGTTAATGGTTGAACAGAAAACACTGGTGTAGCCAAATGTACAGAAGTCAAATCAGTTATAGCTGTGGTTGAGCATAATGATGGCTCTACCTCATTAGAAGTTGACATTGTATCAATGTTTACAGAATGCAAAGCAGTCACATTTTGGCATGAGAACGGTTGCTCTGCTGCTACCTCTGTTTGGACTTCTGCAGAAGACAATGCTGGAGTACTGCTTTTACTCAGAAATGATTGTTATTTTTGGCAGTTTACTTTTAAGAATGTCCTCCTTCTCTTTATTAAGTCGCTTTTGAGCACCACTTAAATATATTCTGGGTTTACTCAGAATTGTTTAATGATAAATTATATACATTTTAAAATGGTGAGGTATTCTGAAATCCCCAAATTGTGTAGATATTATCGGTCTTTGTTGGTCTAGGTAAGGAAAAATAAGTTAAATTGTTCATTTACACATGCCAACGCTCATATATTACTGTAATTTGTGTATAAATTACAAGCAATTTTGAAGATGTAATAGTTTTATCTATATTGTATCTATTATTTAGTGAAATTAACTCAATATAGAACCATTATAAGACATACAGGTACATGCTTGAGTGGTAAGAGTGTATGGAGTGGCTCCTAAGTCTGTCCTGCACCACATACGGAGACCCCTGGCACCCCTGGATGATTTCAGTAACTGGGGGCCTGCTGCTAGTAGCAGGCTCTACCAATATAACACATAAATGAAACGCATTAGCCCCAAAAATCCCATTAGCCCCAATAACTTAAATAATAACGTTAGACCCAATAACTCAAAAAATCCCATTAGCCCCAATAACTTAAATAGTACAATTAGCCCTTATAACTCAAATAATAACCTTAACCCCAATAACTCTGAAAATCCCAGTAGTGAGACTATATGTGTAAAACTTAATGGAAATGTAAAGTGTATGTTCACAAATGCCAGAAGCCTAGCAAATTAAATGGGGGAGCTTGAGGCCTTGATACTGGAGGAACATATTGATATAGTTGGGGTCACTGAGACATGGCTGGACTAGTGTTGCTCGCGAATATTCGCAATTCGAATATTATTCGCGAATATCGCATATTCGCGAATTCGCGAATTTCGCGAATATAGCGCTATATATTCGTAATTACGAATATTCGTTTTTTTTTTTTTTTTTTTTTTTTCTTCACAGTACACATCACAGTGATCACCCCTCTCTGCTTCCAGCTTGTGTGGTGTAAAGAAGGCTCTAATACTACTGTGTGAGACTGGCGTGCGAATATTCGCATATACGAAAATTAGCATATGCTAATTTTCGCATATGCGAATTTCCACATATGCAAATTTTCGCATGCGCGTATTTTCGCAAACGCGAAAATAAAACGAGGATATAACGAATATGCGAATATTCGCGAATATATGACGAATATTCGTCCATATATTCGCGAATTCGAATATGGCCTATGCCGCTCAACACTAGGCTGGACTCCTCGCATGACTGGGCTGTCAATCTGCAGGGTTTTACATTGTTTCGCAAGGATAGAATGAACAGAAAAGGTGGTGGAGTCTGTCTGTATGTTAGAAGTAGTATGAAAGTCAGTGTGAATGATTCCATAGTGTGTGATGATTCTGAGGATGTGGAATCACTGTGGGTAGAATTACAAAAGGAGGGAAATACTGAAAAAATATTTGGTGTAATCTACAGACCCCCCTAATTTCACTGAAGAGATAGAAGGTCGGCTGTATAAACAAATAGAGAGGGCTGCCCGGGCAGGTACAGTGGTAATAATGGGAGATTTTAACTATCCAGATATAGATTGGGGCCGGGGGTTGGCTAAAACTACAAAGGGGAGAAAATTCCTAAATTTATTGCAGGATAATTTTATGGGCCAGTTTGTGGAGGACCCAACAAGAAGTGATGCCTTGTTGGATCTGATCATTTCCAACAACACAGAGCTGGTTGGTAATGTAACTGTGATGGAAAACCTTGGTAATAGCGACCACAATATAGTTACTTTTGACTTAAAATGTAGAAAACAAAGACAGACGGGGAAAGCAAAAACATATAACTTTAAAAAGGCAAATTTCCCTGGGCTGAGAGCTGCACTACAGGGCATAGACTGGGGGGAGGTGTTCTCAAATACTGATGCAGAAGGTAAATGGGACATCTTTAAATCAACTCTAAATAACTATACAGCTAAATATGTACCAAAGGGGAACAAATATAAACGATTAAAACTAAATCCTACATGGCTGACAAATGAGGTTAAAAGAGCAATAAACATAAAAAAAATTGCCTTAAAAAAATTCAAATCTGATGGGTCAGCTATAACATTTAAACAGTACAAGGAGCTTAATAAAATCTGTAAAAATGTAATAAAAACAGCAAAAATTCAAAACGACATAAATACAAAAAACCCAAGGACAGAGCATGTAGGACCCCTTAATAATGATAATGGGGAGGTTGTCACGGGCGATCAAGAGAAGGCGGAGCTACTGAATGGGTTCTTTAGTTCTGTATATACTATGGAAGAAGGAGGAGCTGACAATGGAAAGGTCAGTGCTGGTAACACATCATATAATGTATTGAACTGGCTTAATGTAGAGATGGTACAAGGTAAGTTAAGTAATATAAATGTAAGCAAATCTCCAGGGCCGGATGGACTACACCCAAGAGTTCTTAGAGAGGTAAGTTCAGTAATATCTGTACCCTTGTTCATGATATTTAGAGATTCTCTGGTGTCTGGTATTGTGCCAAGGGACTGGCGCAAGGCTAAAGTGGTACCAATCTTCAAGAAGGGCTCTAGGTCTTCGCCAGGCAATTATAGACCGGTAAGTCTAACGTGCATTGTGGGTAAATTGTTTGAAGGACTTATAATACTATTATCCCCTATGTATTCCTTTATGTAATCCCTTATAAGTGATAGCCAGCATGGGTTTACTAAGGATAGAAGTTGTCAAACCAATCTAATTTGCTTTTATGAAGAGGTGAGTAGAAGCCTTGACAGAGGAATGGCTGTGGATATAGTGTTTCTGGATTTTGCCAAAGCGTTTGATACTGTCCCTCACAGACGTCTGACAGGTAAGTTAAGATCCTTGGGCTTGTAAACTTTAGTTTGTAACTGGATTGAACACTGGCTCATGGATCGTACCCAGAGAGTGGTGGTCAATGATTCGTACTCTGATTGGTCCCCGGTTATTAGTGGTGTACCCCAAGGTTCAGTACTGGGCCCGCTGCTGTTTAATTTATTTATCAATGATATAGAGGATGGTATTAACAGCTCTGTTTCTATCTTTGCAGATGACACCAAGCTTTGTAGCACGGTACAGTCTATAGAGGATGTGCATAAGTTACAAGATGACTTGGATAGACTAAGTGTCTGGGCACCCACTTGGCAAATGAGGTTCAATGTGGATAAATGTAAAGTTATGCATCTGGGTACTAATAACCTGCATGCGTCGTATGTCTTAGGGGGGATTAAACTGGCAGTCACTGGTAGAGAAGGATCTGGGTGTACTTGTAGATCACAGACTACAGAATAGCATGCAATGTCAGGCTGCTGCTTCCAAAGCCGGCAGGATATTGTCATGTATCAAAAGAGGCATGGACTCAAGGGACAGGGACATAATACTCCCCCTTTATAAAGCATTGGTATGGCCTCACCTGGAATATGCTGTTCAGTTTTGGTCGCCTGTTCATAAAAGGGACACTGTGGAGTTGGAAAGGGTGCAGAGACGCGCGACTAAACTAAACTAATATGGGGCATGGAACATCTTAGCTATGAGGAGCGATTAAAGGAGTTACAATTGTTTAATCTTGAGAAGAGACGTTTAAGGGGGGGATATGATAAACGTATATAAGTATATAAATGGCCCATACAAAAAATATGGAGAAAAACTGTTCCAGGTTAAACCCCCCCCAAAGGACGAGGGGGCACTCCCTCCGTCTGGAGAAGAAAAGGTTTAGTCTAAAGGGGCAACACGCCTTCTTTACCGTGAGGACTGTGAATTTATGGAACGGTCTACCTCAGGAACTGGTCACAGCAGGAACAATTAACAGCTTTAAAACAGGGTTAGATACATTCCTGGAACAAAATAACATTATTGCTTATGCAGAATTATAAAACTACATCCCTTTCCCTTATCCCCTTACACCCTTCCCTTCAATGCCCTGGTTGGACTTGATGGACGTATGTCTTTTTTTCAACCATACTAACTATGTAACTATATGCAGAGGAAAGGGGTCTCTTTCAGGATCTATACTAAACCTGATAGGTTCCCTGTGCCATTTCAATCCCCTATTCTGATCGTCCTGTGCCATTTTAATCCCGCTCCACGCATCCCATGTCCCATTTCAGTTGCCAATCCTCTCAGAAGTAGATTGGCAACTGAAATGGAACAGGGGATCAGAGGGGAGAGATGAAGGGGATCCCTCTGTGTAATTTTAATCACCCCCTCTGATCCCCCTGTGCCATTTCGAATTCTCCCCCCCCCCCCCCCGATGGGGGACATCTTCTGAAATCACACAAACATTATATACAAGAATAACACCAATATCTACTTACCAATGGCATGTAGATAGTTGATAGAATGAAGAGTGTGTGCAGCTCCCTCCCCACGCTCCTCTCTACGGTCCTTGCCGTACAGTCAATTGCACGTATCATGTCTTGCGTTCTATGCCCTGGGGGAGGTACCAACAGTAAGGAAGTGCCACATTAGTAAACATCTAATTTATTAACCCCTTAGGGAAGAGACAATTTTTGTTTTTGCACATTAATTTTTTCTTCCTCTCCCTATAGGGATTTATCACCTATCCCCAGGATAGGTCATAAGTGGGTGATGGCGAGGGATCCAACCGCCGGGACCCCCCGCCATCTCCTGCAGAAGCCCCCGGTTCTCACACTGCACAGAGCGATGTTCGCTCCGTGCAGTGTGACTGGCATCCGCAGGGCGTTCCTGTGGCTGCCCGCCTCTCCATTCATTTCTATGGGAGAGGCGGAGACACAGGAACACTCCGCCTCTCCCATAAGTATGAATGGAGGGGCGGAACGACTAACGTGACGGCACCACTCCTTGCACGGAGTGGTGACCGCAGTGAGCCGGGAGTGTGCAGGAGATGGCGGGGGTTTCCGGCAGTCAGACCCACCACCATCACCCACTGATCACCTATCCTAGGGATAGGTAATAAGTCCTGCAGCGACTGAGTACCCCTTTAACTCTTTCATTTTTAATCTACAGACCCAGATGAGGTCTTGTTTTTTGCGGAACCAAGACTTTATAATTGCATCTTTCATTTCAGATCACTGCATCTGCGGGTGTGCGGCACTCTGATCGGGTGATCGAAATGCCTGCGGTCCCCTCACCTGCCTCCTGTCGCCATCTTGAATTCTTCTGCTCTGGTCTGCAATCGAGCAAAACCAGAGCAGTATAAAGTAAAAAAAAAAAGTTTGAATAAGCCCCTCCCACAATACAAATTCCCCTTTTCCATAAAAAAAGTGTAAAAAATAAAATAAAATAAATGAACATATCTGGTATCGCCGCGTGCGTAAATGTTCGAACTATTAAAATATAATGCTAATGATCCCGTATGGTGAATGGCGTAAACGTAAAAAAAATATAAAAAATTTACGAAATTGCTGCATTTTGGTCACAGCACATCCCAAAGAAATGTAATAAAAAGTGATCAAAAAGTCAGACATAAATGTGGTACCAGTAATAACTTTATGGCGCAAAACAAATGAGCCATCGTACAGCCCCGTATATGAGAAAAATTAGAAAGTGATAGGGGTCAGAATAGTGACCTAAAACACACTAATTTTGTTTAAAAAAGTTTGGATTTTTTTTTAATTGGTACAATAATAGTTAATCGGGTAATCATGGGTATCATGTTAATCATATTGACCCACAGAATATAGAGAACATGTAATTTTTACCGTAAAGTGCACTGCGCAAAAACGGAACCCTCCAAAATGAAACTTCCCGTCGAAATGGGCTGATTCCTTAAGGGGTTAGGGGACTTTGAGGAGGAATCATTAGATTCCTCATACAGATCAATGCAGTTCCATAGAACTGCATTGATCGATATACCCCAGGGATGGTTTAACGGTCCCTTTAGATGCCTCTGTCAGCTTTGATAGGGTTAATAGCCAGCCGTGGCAATTGCCACTCTAGCCGGCTACTAGCGGCAGCCACCAGCTACTGAAATTAGCTGGTGGCTGCCGGGTATAGAGTGGGATACACCCTGATGGACTAGGTCCATCATGTGTGATCAAGGGGTTAAATATCAGTATCAACATTTCAAATGTGTCTGCTAGCCCCCGTTCCCATTTTATTTCTTCAATCCCCCCCCCCCCCCCTCTGTGCCAATTCAATCAGAAGGTGGGGTGGCACAGGGTATCAGAGGTGGGGATTGAAATGGTACAGGGGGATCAGAGGGTGGGGGATTTGGAACTGAAATGGCAAAGGGAGATTGGGGAGATTGAATTGGAACAGGGGGATCAGAGGGGGGTTTTAAACAGCACAGGGAGAATTGAAATGAAACAAGGGGATCGGGGGGGGGGGGTGATTGGCACAGGGGGTATCAGAGGGGGGTTGAAATGGAGCAGGGGGATCAGAGGGGGGGGGGTTAATTGGCACAGCGGGTATCAGAGGAGGGGTTGAAATAGCACAGGTTGGATTGAAATGGAACAGGGGGATTGGGGGGGGTTGATTGGCACAGGGGGGTTGAAATAGAACAGGGGGGATTGAAATTGAACAGGGGGATCGGGGGGGGGGGGTTGAAATAACACAGGGGGGATTGAAATGGAACAGGGGGATCAGAGGGGGGGGTTGAAATATCACAGGGCGGGGATTGAAATGGAACAAGGGGATCAGGGGGGTTGAAATGGAACAGGGGGATCAGAGGGGGAGTTGATTGGCACAGGGGGTATCAAAGGGGGGGTGAAATTGCACAGGGGGGATTGAAATGGAGCAGGGGGATCAGAGGGGGGGGGGGTTAATTGGCACAGGGGGTATCAGAGGGGGGGTTGAAATGGCACAGGGGGGATTGAAATGGAACAGGGGGATCAGAGGGGGGATTGAAATAGCACAGGGGGGATTGAAATGGAACAGGGAGATCGGGGGGGGGGTTGATTGGCACAGGGGGGATTGAAATTGAACAGGGGGATCGGGGGGGGGGGTTGATTGGCACGGGGGGATTGAAATTGAATAGGGGGATCAGGGTGGGTTGATTGGCACAGAGGGGGGTTGAAATAGCACAGGGGGGGTTGAAATGGAACAGGGGGATCAGAGGGGGGGTTGAAATGGAACAGGGGGATCGGGGGGGGGGGGGTTGATTGGCACAGGGGGATCAGGGGGGGTTGATTGGCACAGAGGGGGGTTGAAATAGCACAGGGGGGGTTGAAATGGAACAAGGGGATCGGGGGGGGGGGGGTTGATTGGCACAGAGGGGGGTTGAAATAGCACAGGGGGGATTGAAATGGAACAAGGGGATCAGAGGGGGGGTTAATTGGCACAGGGGGTATCAGGGGGGGGGTTGAAATATCACGGGGGATTGAAATGGAAAAGGGGATCAGGGGGGGGGGTTAAATGGCACAGGAGGATCAGGGGGGGGGTTGGAATGGAATAAGAGGGGGGTTGAAATGGCACGGGGGGGGGATTGAAATGGCACAAGGGGGATCAGAGAGAGGGATTGAAATGGCAGGAATTGAGGTGGCCCCTCTGATCCCCCCCCCCCCCCTCCCCTGTGCCATTTTCATCCACCGCCGATCAAACCACGTACCATTTTAACCCCCCCAATCAAAGCATGTTGCCAGGGACACGAGTGATTGACAGGGTGATGAGACAGGGTGATGAGCCATCTTTTCACAGAGCGGCACACTGTAAATGCCTCTAAAAGCATTTACAGGTGGAGGTATGACAGTGACAACTATTGCGCCGGGGCTGCTGCTGCGGACTGGAGGAAGACAGGTGGAGGTGCATAATTTTGGGGGGGCACAGTGTGTTGTAGGGGGGCCTTGGCCCCCTGTGGCCCCCCTACCTAGACGGGGGCCCCCGAGCAGCAGCGAAGCGGCACACAATTCTCGGTAAGGCGCCCACGAGCGGCAGCGCAGTGCAGCGCCAGCGGCACACACAGGGCCGTCTTTAATTTTGAGTGGACCCTGGGCAAGCAATTTTTTTTGGGCCCCCCGGTCCCCCACCTCCATCCCACACACACTCAGGATCAGTACAGGATAAGTAATATAATGTATGTACACAGTGGCCTCACCAGCAGAATAGTGAGTGCAGCTCTGGAGTATAATACAGGATATAACTCAGGATCAGTGCAGGAAAAGTAATGTATGTACAGTGACCTCACCAGCAGAATAGGGAGTACAGCTCAGGGGTATAATACAGGATATAACTCAGGATCAGTACAGGATAAGTAATGTATGTACACAGTGACCTCACCAGCAGAATAGTAAGTACAGCTCTGAAGTATAGTACAGGATAAGTAATGTAATGTATGTACACAGTGATCTCACCAGCAGAATAGTGAGTACAGCTCAGGGGCATAATACAGGATATAACTCAGGATCCGTACAGGAAAAGTAATGTAATGTATGTACACAGTGACCTCACCAGCAGAATAGTGAGTGCAGCTCTGGAGTATAATACAGGATATAACTCAGCATCAGTACAGGATAAGTAATGTAATGTATGTACACAGTGATCTCACCAGCAGAATAGTAAGTACAGCTCTGCAGTATAATACAGGATATAACTCTATGATGCCGCTCTTCTCTATGATGCCGCCCGTGACGTTACATAGTTAGTACGGTCGAAAAAAGACATATGTCCATCAAGTTCAACCAGGGAATTAAAGGGTAGGGGTGTGGCGCGATATTGGGGAAGGGATGGGATTTTATATTTCTTCATAAGCATTAATGTTATTTTGTTCCAGGAATGTATCTAATCCTGTTTTAAAGCTGTTTAAAGCTGTTAATTTTTCCTGCTGTGACCAGTTCCTGAGGTAGACTGTTCCATAAGTTCACAGTTCTCATGGTAAAGAAGGCGTGTCGCCCCTTCAGACTAAACTTTTTTTTTCTCCAGACGGAGGGAGTGCCCCCTCGTCCTTTGGGGGGGGGGGGGGGGGTTAACCTGGAACGTTTTTCTCCATATTTTTTGTATGGGCCATTAATATACTTATATACGTTTATCATATCCCCCCTTAAACGTCTCTTCTCAAGACTAAACAATTGTAACTCCTTTAATCGCTCCTCATAGCTAAGATGTTCCATGCCCCATATTAGTTTAGTCGCGCGTCTCTGCACCCTTTCCAGCTCCACAGTGTCCCTTTTATGGACAGGTGACCAAAACTGAACAGCATATTCCAGGTGAGGCCGTACCAATGCTTTATAAAGGGGGAGTATTATGTCCCTGTCCCTTGAGTCCATGCCTCTTTTGATACATGACAATATCCTACCGGCTTTGGAAGCAGCAGCCTGACATTGCATGCCATTCTGTAGTCTGTGATCTACAAGTACACACAGATCCTTCTCTACCAGTGACTCTGCCAGTTTAATCCCCCCTAAGACATACGACACATGCAGGTTATTAGTACCCAGATGCATAACTTTACATTTATTCACATTGAACCTCATTTGCCAAGTGGATGCCCAGACACTTAGTCTATCCAAGTCATCTTGTAACCTATACACATCCTCTATAGACTGTACTGTGCTACAAAGCTTGGTGTCATCTGTAAAGATAGAAACAGAGCTGTTAATACCATCCTGTATATCATTGATAAATAAATTAAACAGCGGTCCCAGAACTGAACCTTGGGGTACACCACTAATAACCGGGGACCAATCAGAGTACGAATCATTGACCACCACTCTCTGGGTACGATCCATGAGCCAGTGTTCAATCCAGTTACAAACTAAAATTTCCAAACCCAAAGACCTTAACTTACCTGTCAGACGTCTATGAGGGACAGTATCAAATGCTTTAGCAAAATCCAGAAACACTATATCCACAGCCATTCCTCTGTCAAGGCTTCTACTCACCTCTTCATAAAAGCAAATTTGATTGGTTTGACAACTTCTATCCTTATTAAACCCATGCTGGTTATCACTTATAATACTATTATCCCCTATGTATTCCTGTATGTAATCCCTTATAAGTCCTTCAAACAATTTACCCACAATGCACGTTAAACTTACCGGTCTATAGTTTCCTGGCGAAGACCTAGAGCCCTTTTTGAAGATTGGCACCACATTCGCCTTGCGCCAGTCCCTTGGCACAATACCAGACACCAGAGAATGTCTAAATATCATGAACAGGGGTACAGATATTACTGAACTTACCTCTCTAAGAACTCTTGGGTGCAATCCATCTGGCCCTGGAGATTTGCTTACATTTATATTACTTAACTTACCTTGTACCATTTCTACATTAAGCCAGTTCAGTACATTACATGATGTGTTACCAGCACTGACCTGGCCAATGTCAGCTCCTCCTTCTTCACTAGTATATACAGAACTAAAGAACCCATTCCTTAGCTCCGCTTTCTCTTTATTGCCTGTGACAACCTCCCCATTGTCATTATTAAGGGGTCCTACGTGCTCTGTCCTTGTTTTTTTTGCATTTATATATCTAAAAAAATATTTAGGATTAGTTTTGCTTTCTTTGGCCACCTGTCTCTCATTTAGAATTTTTGCTGTTTTTATAAAATTTTTACAGATTTTATTAAGCTCTTTGTACTGTTTAAATGTTATAGCTGACCCATCAGATTTGAATTTTTTGAAGGCTATTTTTTTGTTGTTTATTGCTCTTTTAACATCATTTGTCAGCCATGTAGGATTTAGTTTTAATCGTTTATATTTGTTCCCCTTTGGTATATATTTAGCTGTATAGTTATTTAGAGTTGATTTAAAGATGTCCCATTTACCTTCTGTATCAGTATTTGAGAACACCTCCCCCCAGTCTATGTCCTGTAGTGCAGCCCTCAGCCCAGGGAAATTTGCCTTTTTAAAGTTATATGTTTTTGCCTTCCCCACCTGTCTGTTTTCTACATTTTAAGTCAAAAGTAACTATATTGTGGTCGCTATTACCAAGGTTTTCCCGCACAGTTACATTACCAACCAGCTCTGCGTTGTTGGAAATGATCAGATCCAACAAGGCATCACTTCTTGTTGGGTCCTCCACAAACTGGCCCATAAAATTATCCTGCAATAAATTTAGGAATTGTCGCCCCTTTGTAGTTTTAGCCAACCCCGGACCCCAATCTATATCTGGATAGTTAAAATCTCCCATTATTACCACTGTACCTGCCCGGTCGGCCATCTCTATTTGTTTATACAGCCGACCTTCTATCTCTTTAGTGATATTAGGGGGTCTGTAGATTACACCAAGTATTATTTTTTCAGTATTTCCCTCCTTTTGTAATTATACCCACAGTGATTCCACATCCTCAGAATCATCACACACTATGGCATCGTTCACACCGACTTTCATACCACTTCTTACATACAGACAGACTCCACCACCCTTTCTGTTCATTCTATCTTTGCGAAACAATGTAAACCCCTACAGATTGACAGCCCAGTCATGCGAGGAGTCCAGCCATGTCTCAGTGACCCCAACTATATCAATATGTTCCTCCAGTATCAAGGCCTCAAGCTCCCCAATTTTATTTGCTAGGCTTCTGGCATTTGTGAACATACACTTTACATTTCCATCCTTTATGTTATTGGGGTTAATGGGATTCAAGGGTGTAAGTTTTATTTTCCTATGAAGCCTATTCCTATTAACTATTCTAACCCCTCCCTCCGCTTCACCCCCAGGTACATTTATAATTCCCACCTCTCTATCTACACTATCTTCCCCCTCTTTGCTGTAGGTTCCCTCACCCCAAGTCCCTAGTTTAAACACTCCTCCACCCTTCTAGCCATCTTCTCCCCAAGCACGTTGCACGTCACGTGACCATCTCCCAGACAGCCATTGCGGTACTGGCTGCCTGGGGATGGGGATGAGTGACGGTGGCGGCGAACATAAAAGGGTAGCAAAAGGGGCGAGCTGCTTTAGGGCCCCCAGGAATTACAGGGCCCGGGGCAGCTGCCCCTTTTGCCACGCGTTAAAGACGGGCCTGGGCACACAATTCTTTCATGGGGCCGGGGCTAAGGGGCCCCAGCCTAGACGGGGCCCCCCTGCAACGTGGGGGCCCCCAGTATGCCACTGGCTCACTTGCAGAACTTTGATTTGACTCCACGACCTCCCTTTACTCTGTACAGCACTCCACTAACTGACTCTCCACTCTACTGCTCTCCTCAAGCACTCCACACCCAAGCATATGTTCACACGTCTGGAATGTCCACATGGAAAATCTCAGTACCGACATTCTGAAGACTGCAGGCGCCAGCAGAACATGCCTGTGCTAAGACCACACGGGAATGCACAGTTAATAAACGGCTATGCTTTCCATGCGCAGTATGCAGAAAGAATGAACAGGTTCATTCTTTCTGCACACACTGAAATCGGAATAGGAAATTACGCCATGTGCACAGCATTGAATTCAACAGGGCTCAGCTGCTCCTAAATCTCCAGCGGAATTCCAATGTGGAATTCAGCAAGGAAATTCCGGACATGTGAACATGGCCTTACACTCTCCCCTACGTTACTCCTAACTGCACTCCTTCCTGCTTAGACAGGTCACTAAACTCAGGCAGGAGATCCCTAGTGGCCACTGCTGATCACATGACCCCTCAGCAGGTATAGCATAATACATGATATGATACAAAGGCATAATGCAAAAAAATTTATGATACAAAGGCATAAATAACATGAATCAAACCAGAATCAATAACATTTTACAAAGCATTCCCCTCCCTGGAAATGTGGGCCAGAAATGACACCTGCAGCGACATCTGCCAGACAGAACGGGCAATGTAATATGTTCCATACCAGGACAACACTGTAGTATACAGCATACAGAAGTAAGATGATTATTAGTAACCAGCGTACAGCTGAAGGCTTTCAAAAATTTTGGTTTTTCAAGGCCTGGCTGAAGGTAGCAGCAGTAAAGTTGATGGCGGGCTAGAGAGACTGGCCAGTGGACAGCATGAGGTTTAAAAATGTATATATTTTATTTGCAAGGTCTGGTTTGAACTAGCAGCAGCAGCAGCAGCAAAGGTGATGGCAGACTAGTGGAGCTTCTAGGAGCCAGCTTACAGAAGGAGGAAGTGGATTGGTAAGGGTTGTAGTAGTCATCTGCAGCAGGAAGTTTACAAACTGAAGTTTTGAAATTTCTCAAGGCCTGGCTAGAAGAAGGAGCAGCACGGGTCAGACCAGACTAGAGGGGCTAGTCGTTGGCAGAGTACAGCAGAACGAAGCAGACTAGTAAGCCAGCGGACAGCAGGAGGTTTAAAAATGTGGGTTTTTCACATTTCAAAAAGGCCTGGCTGCAAGTAGCAGCAGCAAGGATGAGACTGGACTAGAGGGCCTTGAAGTATGTAGAGTACAGCAGGAGGAAGTGGACTGGTAAGAGTTGTAGTACAGTGGGGGGGGGGGGGGGGGAAGTATTTAGTCAGCCACCAATTGTGCAAGTTCTCCCACTGAAAAAAATTAGAGGCCTGTAATTTTCATCATAGGTATACCTCAACTATGAGAGACATAAAATCACATTGTCTGTTTTTTTTTTTAAAGAATTTATTTGCAAATTATGGTGGAAAATAAGTATTTGGTCAATAACAAAAGTTCATCTGAATACTTTGTTATATACTCTTTGTTGGCAATGACAGAGGTTAAACATTTTCTGTAAGTCTTCACAAACTGTTGCTGGTATTTTGGCCCATTCCTCCATGCAGATCTCCTCTAGAGCAGTGATGTTTTGAGGCTGTCGCTATGTTTTCTATGGGGTTATGATGTGGAGACTGGCTAGGCCACTCCAAGACCTTCGTTGCCTGGGCAGTGTGTTTTGGGGGTTTTCACTCAAAATCGCATGGTATATATGGCCCCATTCATTCTTTCCTTTACACAGATCAGTCGTACTGGCCCCTTAATAACAGCCCCAAAGCATGATGTTTTCACTCCCATGCTTCACAGTAGGTATTGTTTCCTTTGGATGCAACTCAGCATTCTTTACTAACTACTCGTAACCCCCCCCCCCCCCCCCCCCCCCCCCGCTGCCCTTAAAAAAATGTTTAAGAGCTTTAAAAAGCTATTTATCTCACCTCTCTTCTTTCTCACATAGTGGTAGCTGCTGGCAGGAGGATGTGGGCCTATGCCACTAAAGCCTGCTGGGGGGACTCCTTCTGCCCTTACTTTGCCGGCGGGGTGGGGGGTTCTGGGGCATTTGCAGAGCCAGTTTGTCCTCTGTGCACAGATCCCTGCTTTTCCTCTGTGCACAGATCCCTGCTTTTCCTCAGTGTAAAGAGCTCTGCTTGTCCTCACTGCACTGAGCTCTGCTTGTCCTCACTGCACTGAGCGCCGCTTGTCCTCACTGCACTGAGCGCCGCTTGTCCTCACTGCACTGAGCGCCGCTTGTCCTCACTGCACTGAGCGCCGCTTGTCCTCACTGCACTGAGCGCCGCTTGTCCTCACTGCACTGAGCGCCGCTTGTCCTCACTGCACTGAGTGCCGCTTGTCCTCACTGCACTGAGCGCCGCTTGTCCTCACTGCACTGAGCGCCGCTTGTCCTCACTGCACTGAGCGCCGCTTGTCCTCACTGCACTGAGCGCCGCTTGTCCTCACTGCACTGAGCGCCGCTTGTCCTCACTGCACTGAGCGCCGCTTGTCCTCACTGCACTGAGCGCCGCTTGTCCTCAGTGTACAGAGCACAGCTTGTCCTCACTGCACTGAGCGCCGCTTGTCCTCAGTGTACAGAGCACAGCTTGTTCTCAGTGTACAGATCCCTGCAGGGAGCTGCACTGAGCTCTTCACGTGCTCAGCCAGCGCTGCGATTTCGGACTCGCTGCCAGGCCGGCGTGAGTCTGAAATCAATGAAAAAGCTTGTGGCCAGGGACTCCTGGGGAGACCCCTAGTGGCCACATTTTCAAAATGAAAATACACGTAAAAGGAAGGAATTTTTTACATTAAATCAAATTACAAAGTTGTTCTATATACAATCAGCTCTAACATATCAAAAAATTTTTTTTAATGAAAAGTACTCTTTTAAATCCACATATTAAAATGATCATTATCCAATTAGAACGAGTAAGCTACCAGATATGTGTTATGTGAGACCTCTAACTTTAAGTAATGGGAAAGAGGAGAAGGTGTAATCATCAGTGTATAGTTAACGTACAGTTGTATGGCTGCATCTTACAGGACCTCTTGGGCTCGTTATGGCCTCGTCTCTCAGATAACTTCCAGGAGAAGGCTTATTTATCCATGATACCTTTATGGAGGGGTTGAATAGTAAAGTAGCAATCTTTGCAGATGATACTAAACTCTTTAATGTGGTAAACACTATAGAGGACAGTGCACTATTACAAATGGATCTGGATAGGTTGGAGGTTTGTACTGGGAAGTGGCAGATGAGGTTCAACACTGATAAATGTAAGGTAATGCACATAGGGAGGAAAAATCCGGGCTGGGATTATGTATTAAATGGGAACACACTTGGGACGACTGACATGGAAAAGGACTTAGGATTCTTAGTTAACAGTAAATTTAGCTGTAGTGACCATAGGCGTGCACACAGGGTGTGCCTGGGCACACCCTAATCAAGCCTCAAACTTGAGGCTCTATCACCTCCGTGCTGCAGCCCTGCGGGCTGCTCAGTGGCGGATCCAGGGGGGGGGGGGGATCTGCCACTGAGCAGCCCGCACGGGCCCCGTCACATTCGGGACATCCCTGTGCCCCGAAAGATCTTTTCGGGACACAAGGATGTCCCGGTTACCTTTCTGCGGCCCCGAATTAACTTTAAAAACGCAGGGGCCGCCAGGAGGTACGTCCCGTGCATGTGCCCATAGGAACGGAGGAGTGGAGCATCGAGGAAGAGGACGCGCGTGCGCATGGTAAGTTACCTGCACGTCCTCTTCAGTGCTCCGACCACCGCTCCTCTGGTGGATAGAGCACTGAAGTGGGGCAATACACAGGCATACAGCCTCCAGCTATACACTGTATATGGCGGAAGGCTGTATGTCTGTGGGGGAACTATACTGCACCTAAAGTGGGGGAACAATACTGCCAACCTGATGTGGGGGAATTATACTGCCAACCTAATGTGGGGGAACTACAACCTAATGTGGGGGAACTACAGCCTAATGTGGGGGAACTATGCTACCAACCTAATGTGGGGGAACTATACAAAATATAAAATTGTACTATTCTAATCCCTATAACTCTTTTATTTTTCTGTATATGGGGATGTATGAGGGTAATTTTTTGCACTGTGATTTGTAGTTTTTATTGGTAAGATTTTAGTTTTGATGGGACTTTTCAATTGCTTTTTCATTTTTTTTTATGGTATTTGAAGTGACCAAAAAATGTGCAAATCTGGTTAGTGCACTATTACGACTTTTGGGGCCCCACTTTTGATTTTGTCCAGGGCCACGCTAAGCCTAAAACCGGCCCTGGTAGGACGGCCATGCTCCTCCTCCAGACCTCCCCTGTTGCATGCGTGGCGCGTTCCGTGTTCACGCGTCACGGGCAGGTGGTTACTGCGCAATACCAGCGGCATTACTCTTGGTATCCCACTCTTCCAAAACAGCTTACGGCAGCCAATATCTGCTAGAGGGGATTTTTTCATTTTTAAATCATCAATTTGTAATAAATTGTGTAATTTATTGGTTATATAATTATTATGATAGTGTACGCTAGCACTACCATCTTTCTATGGATTCTCTAGTTGGTCACCCTAATGTTTTAGTTTAACAGCTTTAATGATAACAGCTGAAAACGCTCCCCTCGGCTTATACTCGAGTGCACTCTCCGCCTGTCAATCCCTCAGTGGTCTTCAACCTGCGGACCTCCAGATGTTGCAAAACTAGAACTCCCAGCAAGGCTTGCTGGGAGTTGTTATTTTGAAACATCTGGAGGTCCGCAGGTTGAAGACCACTGCGGCCTTCATCATCATCCAGACCCCCCCCCCCTTTAGTTTTCTACTCTCCTCCCCTCGGTGGGAAGGAAGGGTGAGCTGATACTGCCGCCATCTCAAGGAACCCCTGTTCCACTACCTCCCGGGAAGGTAGGCTGCCGCAAAGCAGGTGGTCTCCCCCGGGCTTGTTTGGCTCCAGAATTTCCACTTCTGCCTCCACGCTGACTGCCTTGCTGGCTCAGCTGCTGCCTCGTGTGCAACCTGCAACTCTCTTTTCCTGATGATGATGAAGCCCCTTCTGCACCCGGCTCTTAATTGCGATCGGCTTCATCACTGATGTCCTCCTCATGTTCCTCAACAGCGTCTGCTTCAGGACCGTGAACCCTGGCAACACAGTCTCCCACGTCACTCTCCTCATCACTACTTGCCCGCCTAGCAGAAGAAGCGGCGGATGTCTCCTCCACTTCTTGGTTGGGCAGTAGCTGCTGACTTTCCTCTATTAGATCATCCTCAGTGAATAGTGGAGCTGAACCCACAGCATACGTACATCTAAGTAGTGTACTATTTTGTACCTGTTAATCTGTCAATGAGCCTAAAAACTTTTTAATTATTTTTTTTTAAACACCAGTCAGTGATTACTTTTTGCTGTCCTTTCACAGTATATAGGTTCTTGACAGATTAACAGGTACAAAATAGTACACTACTGATGTACGTATGCGGTATGCAGGGCAGAAAAATGCTCTACAGTACCCTTAAAAAATATATATATTTTTGTAAAACACCAACAGTATACAACAGTGCTGCAGCCAAAAAAAAACTGTGTACTAAACACAAAATTGCACTCTGTCACAGAATTTTAGGAATGGACTGCTGGTTATTATACCATCTACAGACTAGTATAACCAGTAGATGATTTTTTGTGGGGGGAAAAAGACACTGAATTGCGCTGAAAAATTATTCCAGCCTCCTCTGCTAAGGTTTATGAAGTTGATGCAGCTTGTTAAAATGTATGAGGCAACACACAGCTATCTGCCCCTCTCTGTAGTACTATGCCGAAGAAAGTGACTGTGAGGTTAATGTCTGCAGCTGCAGTAAAAATTATTTTCAGTGAAAAAAAACAACCCCTTAACGACCACGGATGTAAATGTACGTCCTGGTTTGGCGGTACGGTGCTCGCGTCATACATGGCAGGTTCCGGCTGCTAGCAGCAGCCGGAGACCCGCCGGTAATGGCCAACATCCGCGATCGCGCGGATGTCCGCCATTAACCCCTCAGATGCCGTGATCAATACAGATCACGGCATCTGCGGCAGTGCGGTACTTTGAATGGATGATCGGATCGCCCACAGCGCTGCTGTGGCGATCTGATCATCCAGCATGGCGGCCGGAGCTCCCCTCACCTGGCTCCGGCCGTCTCCCAGGGGTCTTCTGCTGTGGTCTGAGATCGAGCAGACCAGAGCAGAAGATCACCGATAATACTGATCGGTGCTATGTCCTATGCATAGCACCGAACAGTATTAGCAATCAAATGATTGCTATAGATAGTAAAAAAGTGTAAAAAAAAAAATAAATAAATAAATAAAATAAAAGTTGAAAAATTTTAAAATAAAAAGTAAAAGTGAAAAATCACCTCCCCAATAAAAATAACAATTGTCAGTTTTTCCCATTTTACCCGCAAAAAGCGTAAATTTGTTTTTTTATAAACATATTTGGTATCGCCGCATGCGTAAATGTCTTAACTATCAAAATATATTAATGATCCCATACGGTGAATGGCGTAAACGTAAAAAATAAAAAAAGTCTCAAAATGCTGCTTTTTTGTCACATTTTATAAAAATAAATTATAAAAAATTATCTAAAAGTTTTATATATGCAAATGTGGTATCGATAAAAAGTACCGATGACACCGCAAAAAATGAGCCCTCATACCGCCCTATATACTGAAAAATTAAAAAGTTACAGGTGGTCAAAATAGGGCGATTTTAGATTACTGATTTTGTACAAAAAATTTTAGATTTTTTGTTTTACACGGTACAAAAATATAAAAGTATCTAGCCATGGGTATCATTGTAATCATATTGACCCACAGAATAAAGAACACATGTCATTTTCACCGTAAAGTGTACAGTGTGAAAACAAAACCCTCCAAAAATGTGCAACATTTTAGTTTTCATTTAAATTTCCTCCCTAAAATTTTTTTGGGGGGTTCGCCGTATATTTTATGGTAAAATTAGAGGTTTCATTACAAAGTACAATTGGTCATGCAAAAAACAAGCCCTTATATGGGTCTGTAGATGGAAATATAATAGAGTTATGGATTTTAGAAGGCGAGGAGGAAAGAACGAAAACTCAAAAATAAAATTGGCCTGGTCCTTAAGGTGAAAATGGGCTTGGTCCTTAAGGGGTTAAACGCTCCTGGAATACGCTTTTCTCTGCTGTAACACACACACAGGGTGTCCATCCTATCTCTCTGCAGTGTAATGAATGAAGTGGCTTCCGATTTATATAGGGCTGTGATATCACAGGGGTGACTGGCTGCTGAAAATCCTGCATGTGATTCAGGGTCATCCCACCTACTTGCCTTCCCAGGGTCCCTTACCCCATGTACTGACATGTGGATCCGTCATTTTAGATGGCCTGGAGCCTGGAACGCTGTAAAAATGGAGTTTAATTAAGTGATTCGCGTGATAGAATCGCAGCGATATTCCCATTATTTGCGAATCGAATATTTCCTGAAATTTGTAAGGAATTCGGGTTCGTCAGGTTAGATTCGCTCGTCTCTAGAAAGAAGGTTTCTACACCAGCACAGACTGGGTTCTTTACTGTAAGAGCAGTGAGACTGTGGAATTCTCTCCCGGAGGTGGTGGTCATGGTGAACTCTGTAAAAGAGCTCAAAAGGTGTCTGGATGAATTTTTGGGGAATAATAACGCTGGTTATGTATACCAGATTTAGGGTTATAGGTTTAACCTGATGGACTCTGGTCTTTTTTCAACCTTATGAACTATGTAACTATGCCTCATGGTGCTTCGATGAAGACCTCCCTTCTCTGAGAAGATTATATTATAACATTATACATCATGTGGCTCCTGATCTCCCATGTGCCCCCAAATTTTCTAGAAGACTCTTATTATTACATGATAGCTTCTGGTGGCTTCTGATCTCCCATGCTTTCTCCTTTTATTGTGGCTTGGAATTACATTTATAAGCCCTGGTTGTCTGAGGTATGCCCCTGGGTATGAAACTCTTGACCAATAGGGACATAGGCAGCCCCTCCCAGGACAATGACAATACAGTTTCTTCTAGGTGTCGCTATAACTCCACATATCATGCCCAGGACCATATACAGGGATTAAGAGGGTAAATAGTTTAATACCAAAAATATAACAAAAAGGATAACAACACTGTGCTATTAATGTTAGAATAACATGTGTCATGGCTGATACTGTGTATAGTTAATTGTATGCAGAGTGTGAATATGTCAGTGTGATGCACCATTTATCATTTGTACTTAGATTTAAAGGGGTACTCCGCTGAAAACATCTTATCCCCTATTCAGCCGCCACACCCCTATGTACTGACCATCACGCCCCCTCCCATAGACATGACTAGAGGGGGCGTGACATGACATCACGAATGTGGAAGCTGCAAGCTTTTTTTTCCCTGTTTAATATAATTGAAAAATTACATATATATTTATCATTTCATCCACAGGTATTGACTTCCTGTAGAGCGTTCCTGCTGCATCACACACTTCCATTAAAGGTAAGCTAAAGTATTACATGTCCTTATGTACCGAACAATACTGTAGAAATATATTGTCTTTTGTTGAAGGAAAAGTATTTTAAATATACTTAAATAGTTATGGTGAGTTAAAGGGGTATTCCAGGCAAAACCTTTATATATATATATATATATATTATGTGTATATATATATATATATATGTATATATATATGTATATATATATATATATATATATATATATATATATATATATATATATATATATATATATATATATATATATATATATATATATATATATATATATATATATATATATATATATAATATATATATAATCAAATGGCTCCGGAAAGTTAAACAGATTTGTAAATTACTTCTATTAAAAAATCTTAATCCTTCCAATAGTTATTAGTTTCTGAAATTTTCTGCTCAATGATGATGTCACGTCCCAGGAGCTGTGCATGATGGGAGAATCTCCCCATAGGAACTGCACAGCCCCCTATGATGCGAGTCATCATAGAGCAGTTAGACAGAAAACAACTCAACTTGAGAAGCTAATAACTATTGGAAGGATTAAGATTTTTTAATAGAAGTAATTTACAAATCTGTTTAACTTTCCAGAGCCAGTTGATATTTAAAAAAAAAAATTTGGGCCTGGAATACCCCTTTAATTCAAGTGTTTGGAAAGCTAAAAAAAATTAAACAAGATGATAAACTCTGTAGTTTCCAGTGAAACCATTGTTGGTTATCCAGTAATTTTCTTTATTCTGCCCCGGCTATAAAAATATCAAACCTTAACTAACTTTCCCCCAGGGAACGGTCTCCCGTTTACCAGCCCTGGTCTTCTAAGTAGCAGTGTGATGTAACAAGCCCAAGCCCTCTGAGTGGACTAGTGGCCAACCATAAATATATGAAATACCCCAATCTTTTCCCCAGAATTTATAATTCATCTGACAATTTTAGAGAATAGTCAGATAGGCGAGAACTTAATTTTAGTTATAGAAGTGAATATCGGGTGAAAGGCGGGGTAATGCAGTTGGGGGTTGTGTATTAGGCATGCACACCCCTCATTATAACACATTCACATCCCCTTACTGTGTAATCCCACTCATCACCTGATCCCAATGCTTGAATTAAGTTCACGCCCATCTGAATGATTCCCTGATTTGTTAGGCAAACACTAAACCTACATATCTTGGAAACAGAGGAGCATATGAAGATACTGTAAAAAGGTGTGTGATTAGGGTACCCTAACCTTTTAACTGACAATGTAATCTAAGTTTTTGGAGGGGGTCCATTTTGGCTTTTCTAAGTGTTGTCAGAAGGTGAAAGGCATGGTGGTTGATGGGCGATATGTGTCACCAAGGTTCCTGGCCTTGGTGAAGTAAGAGCCGGTATTTATTCAGTGTCTGTGCTGCGATGCAGACTGACACTGTGGCCGTAGTATGGCTGGAAGGACAATCCGGGACGCTCTTACTGGGAAGGGTCAAGTGTAGGGTGGGGGCCATTCCCCACAATCCAGGCCGTCTTTTGTTGGCCTTAAAGCTAGGCTGCCTCACCAGCTGAGGGGGATTTTCTAGTTGCAGTTCACACTGCCAGAGAGAGCTGAGAGTGGAGTTCATCCCTGAGAGATTGGAAGCTGGTGAGCAGACTGCCTGCAGGTCTGGAAAAGACTTGCTTGATGCCGCATGGCATGGCCTCAGGTGTGAACAAACACCTAAGGAATACAGATGGTCTTTTGTTACATTTTCCTTTGTTCTGTTTGCTAAGTGTGAATAAAACACTGAACTTTGATTTGAAAAGTACTGTTTCCTTGCTTCTATACTGCAACCGCACCTATCTGCAAGTGCGAGTCATCACATTTGGTGGAGGATGCGTGAAACGCAGTGAGGTTAGCGATGGATTTGCAGCACGCTGTTGCTAAAGCCCAAGCCTGGGATAACCCGTCGTAGTTGTTGCTAGGGGCAACGATTCTGCCGACAAGTGACTGTCAGTACGGCGGGAGTGTTTTTCTCCAGTGAGTGTAGGCAAAGCAGTGTTTCAGTGACCGCAGTGTTGCCAAAATGGAGGCTGTTGTAAAAGCACTCATGGAGGCCAACTTGCAACAGCGGGAGACCAACAGGCTCCAGCAGGATTTCACCAAGCAACAACAGGAGACTAATCAGCTACTGTTGCAGCATATAATGGCGTTACAAGCCGCAGTGATGACCCGGACCACCCCTGACGCTCGGAAAGCGGTTCGGATGGCAATACCAAAGATGGCCCCCTCGGATGATGTCGAGACCTACCCAGCGGTCTTTGAAAAAGGGGCCATGAGGGAGAAGTTACCCTGGGACCAGTGGGCTGAGGTCATCGCTCCGTTCCTGATGTTGGGGTCCCAGAAGGCGTACTTTGCCTGCCCAACCACCAGGCTGCTGATTATGAAATCATCAAGGGTGAGATCCTGGCAAGACTGGGGGTAAATGTGTGGGTCCGGGCCCAGTGGGTAAGGAAGGGAATATAAGCTGGCTGAGCCTACCAAGCCGCAATATTATGACCTGTTGCAACGCCTGCAGAAGTGGCTACAGCCATGCAGGACAGTCTCCTGGCCGATATGTTCTGGAGGGCTCTGTCTTACTCCCTCCAGAGCTGGATTGGCCAGATGTCCTCTACCAACACACTGGGAATGGTAGACCTCGTAGAAAGGTTCAAGGCCACCGTAAAACTGCGGGAGGGGGCAGTTAAACCCAGGAGGTCTCCACCCATGCCCAGGCATCTGGAAAGCCCTAAAAGCCCCACCCTGTTGCTGCATTGGGACTGGCATGAACCAGGACATGTTACGGCTAATTGTCCCCAGCAGCAGGAACAAATGGAGACTAACTATGCACTCCGGCCTTCCCTGTATACCCAGAGACTGTGTGCCACCGGTATCCCCAGGGCAGGAGACTCGGGTCACCTCTGCCAGGTGAAGGTGGGAGGTAGTGTTGTGGAGGCATTGTTGGATTCAGGGAGTATGGTGACCTTAGTGAGGTCCAACCTGGTGCCACCCACGGACCACACGGGACAACAGGCTGGAGTGTTCTGCATTCATGGTGATTTAAAAAACTATCTAACCGCTCGGGTTACTGTGTCAACCACAATCGGCCGTTGGACTCATGAGGCGGCTGTTGCCACAAAGTTGCCACATGAACTGACAATTGGAAGAGACTTTCCAGGGTTTGTGTCTTTGTGGCCCCAGATAAGAGCTCCCCAGACCTGCGAGGCAGGGGTGTTCCCAATAGATTTGCCCTACTCAGGGGTGACCCCAGAACCCTGGGAACCTGAGTTAGAAGCAACAGCAGTTGGGGTGACCACCACTACGGTGGAAGAGAAGGAGTCATCTCCACTGAATGTAATGGTAGGAGATGTGGAGCAGCTGCCGTCAGGACCCGAGTTGGCAAACCTCAATGTCTTGGGAGAAAATTTTGGCACAGCACCATGACCCGACATTATCTCGGGCCTGTGAAAATGTCTTAATTGCAGAAGGTGCACCACAACAACCAGGGGCCGAGACTGTGTACCTCCGCTTTGTGGTCCACCAGGGGAAGCTGTACCGGGTAAATCAGGTTAGGGGTGAGAATGTGGAACAATTGGTGGTGCCTAAAGCATATCAGAGACTGGTGTTCGAGTTATTCCATTAACATGTTCTAGGGGGGGAACCTGCAGCAGAAAACGCAGGACCGAATTTTGCAGCGCCTTTACTGGCCCAGTGTGTATAAAGAGGTCGAAAGGTATTGTGAGTCTTGCTCAACATGGCAAATAACTAGCCCCCAGCCACGTTACCGTAGTCCCCTGGTTCCCCTCTTGATTATCGAGGTCCCGTTTGAACAGATCGCTATGGACCTGGTAGGCCCATTGCCGAAATCCGCTAGGGGACACCAACACATCCTGGTAATCCTGGACTATGCGACTCGGTATCACATGGTGCTGCCTCTGCCTCTGCGACATACTGCAGCCAAACTCATAGCTAAGGAGCTATTGGAGATGTTTTCCCAAGTGGGCTTACCTAAAGAAGTATTGACTGATCAGGGCACCCCGTTTATGTCAAAAGTAATGAAAGAGCTCAGGTAAAACATCTATAGACCTCCGTGTATCACCCGCAGATGGACGGCCTAGTAGAAAGGTTTAACCAAACATTAAAAAATATGTTGAAGTGGGTGGTGGCTAGTGATGGAAAGAATTGGGAGCTTTTGCTGCCCTATCTCATCTTTTGAAGTGCAAGTGCCCCAGGCCTCTACTGGGTTCTCGCCCTTTGAACTGCTGTACTGCAGACATCCGACATCCACGTGGTCTGTTAGACATAGCCAAAGAGGCGTGGGAACAACAGCCCACGCCGCACAGAAGTGTAGTTGAGTATGTCACTCAGTTGCAGGAACGGGTGGAAACAGTATTGCCCTTGGTTAGGGAACATATGGAGGCAGCTAAGAAAGCCCAGAGCAGAGTATATAACCATGAGGCTCGGATTCAGAATTTTAACCCGGGAGATCGGGTTTTGGTTCTGGTACCTACGGTCGACAGTAAGTTACTGGCTAGGTGGCAAGGTCCCTATGAAGTGATCGAAAAAGTAGGGGAGGTGACTTACAGGGCACACCAGCCCGGGCGGAGAAAGCCAGAGCAAGTGTACCATGTAAACTTGTTGAAACTGTGGAGAGATGGGGAGAATAGTGTGGATGACAGCCCCCAGCCAGGTTTGTTAGGAGTGGAGTTTCCCGTCCCTCAGTCTGGTACGAAGGAAGCAGTTGCCACAGTGAAAATTGCTGACAGTCTTTCTTCGGCATAGACTCAGGAGGCCAGGGAGTTTGTCAGTAGGAACGCAGACGTGTTCCCAGACCTTTCTGGATGTACTTCTGTCATCCGCCATGATATTGTCACTGAACTGCAGGTTAAAATACGGTTGAAACCGTGCCGGGTACCTGAGTCGCGGCGACAAGCCATCTCGGAAGAAGTACAGCAGATGTTAAAATTGGATGTCATCGAGGAGTCAAAAAGTGAGTGGGCCAGGCTGATAGTCTTAATACCCAAGCCAGAAGGTAAGTGGCTGTTCTGTAGCGATTTCTGCAAACTTAATGAGGTTTCCAAGTTTGATGCATATACCATGCCCCGAGTTGATGAGCTTATTGAAAGGCTAGGACAGGCTCGGTATTTTTCTGTTTTGGACCTCACAAAAGGGTACTGGCAGGTGCCCTTGATGGAGGCTGCCAAAGAGAAAACAGCCTTTGTCACACCAGAAGGTTTATTTCAGTACAAGGTGTTGTTACCCTTTGGTTTCAATGGCACTCCCGCTATGTTTCAAAGGCTAATGGATACTGTACTTCGGCCACATCGTCGGTATGCTTCAGCTTATCTGGACGATATCATCATCCACAGTACAGACTGGGAAAGTCACCTTCCAAAAGTACAGGCAGTGGTAGACTCCCTTAGGAAGGCCAGGTTAACTGCTAACCCAAAAAAATGTGCCATCGGGTTGCCATTTGGGTATGTCATTGGGCGTGGAGTTGTCAAACCCCAGGTAAACAAAATAGAGGCCATCCGGAATTGGCCCCGAGCTGTCACTACCTGACAGGTGAAGTCGTTTCTAGGAATGGTGGGTTACTATATGAAATTCATCCCCCATTTTGCTACGGTGGCTGCGCCCTTAACAGACCTCATGAAGGGACGCAAGTCCGTAATGGTACGTTGGAACAAACAGGCAGAGCAGGCGTTTTCCGCTTTGAAGTCGGCCCTATGTGGGTCTCCGGTGTTGGTGACACCCGACTTCAAAAGGGAATTTGTGGTACAGACCGATGCCTCTGAGGTAGGTCTCGGTGCTGTACTCTCCCAGGAAGTCAATGGGGAAGAGCATCCCGTTGTTTTTCTCAGCTGCAAACTGACCCCGGCCGAGACCAGGTATAGTATAGTGGAGAGAGTGCCTGGCCATTAAGTGGGCACTCGAGTCTCTCTGCTATTAACTGTTGGGCAGGAAGTTTCATCTTGTGATGGATCAGTCCCCCCTTAAGTGGATGTGCCAAGCCAAGGACAAAAATGCTACGGTCACCAGGTGGTTTTCTGTCATTACAGAATTTCAAGTTTAGGGTTGAACACAGAGCAGGTCGTTTGCTAGGCAATACCGATGCCCTATCTTGAGTCCACTGTTGCCCAAGTGTACACCCCCTCAGGCTTGAACAAAGGGGGAGGGGGTGAGAAGATGAAAGGCATGGTGGTTGATGGGCGATATGTGTCACCAAGGCTCCTGGCCTTGGTGAAGTAAGAGCCGGTATTTATTCAGTGTCTGTGCCGTAGTATGGCTGGAAGGACAATCCGGGACGCTCTTACCGGAAAGGGTCAAGTGTAGGGTGGGGGCCATTCCCCACAATCCAGACCGTCTTTTGTTGGCATTAAAGCTAGGCTGCCTCACCAGTAGTGTTGCTCGCGAATATTCGCAATGCGAATTTTATTCGCGAATATCGCATATTCGCGAATTCGCGAATATTCGCGAATATAGCGCTATATATTCGTAATTACGAATATTCGGGGTTTTTAAAAAAAAAAATTTTCGCAGTACACATCGCAGTGATCATCCCTCTCTGCTTCCAGCTTTAGTGGTGTAAAGAAAGCTCTAATACTACTGTGTGAGACTGGTGTGCGAATTTTCGCATATGCGAATTTCCGCTATGCTAATTTTTCGCATACGCGAAAATAAAACGAGAATATTACGAATATGCGAATATTCGCGAATGTATGACGAATATTCGTCCATATATTCGCGAATTCGAATATGGCCTATGCCGCTCAACACTACTCACCAGCTGAGGGGATTTGCTAGTTGCAGCTCAGTGTCTGAGAGAGCTGAGAGAGAGTGGAGTTCGTCCCTGAGAGCTTGGAATCTGTTGAGCAGATTGCCCGCAGGCCTTGAAAAGACTTGCTTGATGCCGCATGGCATGGCCTCAGGTGGGAACAAACACCTAAGGAATACAGGTGGACTTTTGCTGTTTGCCAAGTGTGAATAAAACACTGAACTTTGATTTGAAAAGTACGGTTTCCTTGCCTCTATACTGCAACCGCACCTATCAGCAAGAGTGAGTCATCAGTGTTCAGAAAATTCTCCCTTCTAGGAGTTGCAACAGGAATAGTGTCCTAAAAGAGTGAAGAAGCAATAGCTTTTGTATGAAAAGCTGAAAAAAAAAAATTAGACAAGAGACAGTAGGATGTGAGGGACTTGTGAAAGATGTAGTAGCCAGCAGGCAGTGGTGGACTAGTGGAAGTTGTAGTAGCCAGCAGACAGTGGTGGACTGATGGGAGTTGTAGTAGCCAGTGAACTGCAGGCAGTGGTGGAATAGGTTTTTTTCTCAAGCCTACAGATACAGCTGATCAGACCAGATCATCTGAGCTGATCAGACCAGCAGGCCTAAGTTTGTTACGTTTGACAGGTGTTCTGGCCTTGCCTCGGTCAAGCGCTTCTTCACTTACAGTACCACCACCCTCCTTCTCTGAACACGTCCTGTCCAACAATACATTGTCATTATTACACTCCTCCTCATTCATCCCGCCTCTTAGTATGAACTTCTGATGTCTGATGATAGGCTCATTGCTCCCCCTGGGCATGTCCACCATAATGCCTTACAGTATCCACATAACGCCTACCACCACCAGTCCCACTTGTGGTATGTTCGACCACTGCTTCCACCTTCTCTGCAACATGCTCTAAAGGTTAAATGTCCACACACAACTCCTCCTTGTGGCTAATGCTATCATTATGCTTAGCACTCGGAATGGAAGTGATCACAGAAATGATGGGACAGACTATTTAGGACCACCAGACCATTAGTGTTGAGTACAAATATTGGTAATTCAAATTTTTATCGTGAATATCTACAATTCGCGATTTCGCAAATATTTAGAATAAAGTGCTAGATATTAGTAATGACGAATATTATTTTTTATTTTTTTGTACGTGCAAATTTTTATGCAATGTTTTTTTTTCACATGCGAATTTTCGCATAAAAAAAAAAGTGAGTGAAAATAGCCAATATGCGAATTTCGCGAACATAGGATGAATAATCGTCAATATATTCGCGAAAAATATCGCAAATTCGAATATGGCCCCTGCTGCTCATCACCATGTAACTGTAAATGGTGAGGAACCCACTTACACCTGGCTCAACATCATAGAGCCAGGCTGGAAGAAAGTGAGAACTTTTTCTTGTTGATGTTATTGCTGCTACTACCACCAGACACCTGTATTGGTGCTCCATAATTTTTTAATGCTGTAGTCCCTGCTTCTTCTTACCTCTAGCTAAGATGAATTCATATTTATTGATCTTACTAAGCAGATTTACTGACTTTTCAATACTGAGTGTTTTCTCAGAAAACCAGACCCTCATGATTACTAATTGGAAGCAAAACAGGATCTGTATCAACAGATTACCACATATTCCAAAATAATCCTGAGTACCCAGAATAACTTGTATTTCAGAGTTTTCAAATATTTTTTTCATTTCATACTGCTCATTGGAAATGAAAAAAACTTGGCAAATTTTACTAATTAGTGTATAAGACCAAATCAAATGTAAAAAATCTACACAGTCCGTTGCATACCTTTTTGGCATAGCACATCCTCTCTATAACAAAAAAAAAGATTCATACTAGTGGGGGAAAGATACTTTTTGTGTTTAAAATGAATCAGGCATGGATCAATGTAGAATTTAAACCTCCTATGCCAGATTCCGCTGATTAGACAGTACTACCACCACCCCTGCAAATTGAAGTTTTCAAAAGTTCACTCATCAGTACTTATAGCAATTGTTAATACCAGATATAGTGGCTAGAGCAGGGGTGGGCAATTATTTTTTCCATGGGGCCACATTAGAAACTAAAAAATTGTGAAGGGCCGGGTAGTTTTCCCCCAGATTAGGCAGCATACTTGTCCCCCAGATTAGGCAGCATACTTGTCCCCCAGATTAGGCACCATAGTTGTCCCCCAGATTAGGCAGCATAGTTGTCCCCCAGATTAGGCAGCATAGTTGTCCTCCAGATTAGGCAGCATACTTGTCCCCCAGATTAGGCAGCATACTTGTCCCCCAGATTAGGCAGCTCAACCGCGCCCCCCCCCCCCCCCCCCTCCACACACACACACACACACACACACACACACACACACACACACAACACATACAGAGACAGGCACTTATAAATACACATATACACACGGGCACATATACACACGGGCACATATACACACGGGCACATATATATACACACACATATATATATACACACAGACACACACAGACACCACACAGACTCGTATATATACACAGACAGACACATATATACACAGACACCACACAGACACATATATATACACAGACACACATATATACACACAAACACACATATACACAGACAACACACAGACACACACATATACACAGACACACACATATACACAGACACACATATATACACAGACACACATATATACACAGACACACATATATACACAGACACACATATATACACAGACACACATATATACACAGACACACATATATACACAGACACACATATATACACAGACACACATATATACACAGACACACATATACACAGACACACATATACACACACACATATACACAGACAACACAGAAACACTCACCCGACCAAAGTTTAGAGCTGAGGGGAGGGGGCGGAGGGAGACAGGATACACGGCCTCTCCTCTGCCTTCAGAGGTTCTAAGACTGCACGGCAGAGAGAAGGCAGGGGAGGGGAGGGAGTGCATGCCCCCTCCCTCTTCCTGTAAGCACTTTCTGTCATCGCACGGGAGCTCAGTGCACAGGCTGGTGCAGACCTGGGCATTGTACGGATGACAGTCAGCGCGGGCCGCTCAAAGCCAATCAAAGGGCCGTATGTGGCCCGCAGGCCGTACAATGCCCAGGTCTGGGCTAGAGTATGGTTGACGTGCAATGTAGCCTGTAGAGTGCACATATTGCAAAGTGAATCTGTCAGCACTAGATCATGCTTAGAGCTCAAGTGTCAAGAGGTTGTTTGAACTTTTAATATGGAAGGGGTACTGTGTTTTTTTTTTTTTTTTTAATCTTTTATTAAACTCTTTTTTTTTTCCTACACTTTATTAGTTTTACTTTAGGGACTTTAAGAAGGAATAATTAGATTCCTCATACAGATCAATGCAGTTCCATAGAACTTAATACTTAATTGATCAATAAATGGCTCAATAAAATGCAGTCATGGAAGGAGAGGTGAGCCCTCCAGCTATCTTTGCAGTCGAAATCTACCAGGCAGCGTGAAATACGCTGTGTATGCGCTAGGAACAGACACACAGGCTTTCCCCATTACAGCCCTGAGTCTACAATAAGGTTCAGGAGCAGGACGAGCATCACATTTATGCCAGTGTTCGCGGCCGGCCTCCGAACCTTATTGCAGACACAGGGCTGTAGAAAGGAAAGCCCTGTGTCTGCTCCAAGCGCATACGCGGCGTATTTCCACAGTGTCAAATATGCTGCATATCCGCTCAGTATAACCCTACCCTAACAACTTTGCAGTAAATGATAGTAATGATAATACAGAGTAACATACTTCATACAATTTACTGTTGTCAAATTCACTATAATCATGCAGCTAGCCCCACTGCTCCCCCATCCTTGTGTGTCAGTCAGACAGCTTATCCATAAAATGGCTATCTATGGGGAAGCCTGTGACATACACTATCTAATATGGAGTCACTCTTTCTTCTCCATAGCAGTTCACTGCAATAAAACGAAGCTTGAAGGCACAATAAGTAAGGCAGAGTGAAGTGTATTGTCATCGGCTCCTCCATAGACAGCTATGTTATGGACAGATGAGCCATCCGGTAGACACACAATGACATAGACGTAACAATTGCTGTTAAAAATTAAACTGCTCTATTATTGTTTATGATAATATTTTCAATTTCCAACAAGTATTAGGCAGGGTCCACACCAACATTTTTGCTTTCGATGCAGGGAAAGGTCAGGAAACTGTCTAAGGCTGGGTTCACACTACGTTTTGTCCCATACGGGAGCGCATACGGCAGGGGGGAGCTAAAAGCTCGCGCTCCCGTATGTGACCGTATGCGCTCCCGTATGTCATTCATTTCAATGAGCCGACCGGAATCAAACGTTCGGTTCGGTCGGCTCATTTTTGCGCCGTATGCGCTTTTACAACCGGACCTAAAACCGTGGTTGACCACAGTTTTAGGTCCGGTTGTAAAAGCGTATACGGCGCAAAAATGAGCCGACCGGACCGAACGTTTCACTCCGGTCGGCTCATTGAAATGAATGGCATACGGGAGCGCATACGGTCACATACGGGAGCGCGAGCTTTTAGCTCCCCCCTGCCGTATGCGCTCCCGTATGGGACAAAAC
This sequence comes from Hyla sarda, assembly GCF_029499605.1. Taxonomy (NCBI): domain Eukaryota; kingdom Metazoa; phylum Chordata; class Amphibia; order Anura; family Hylidae; genus Hyla; species Hyla sarda. Next base: position 269,596,945 of record NC_079194.1, on the reverse strand, counting down.
GTAGTGTGAACCCAGCCTAAGTGACATGCTGATGTAACCTTGTAATATGCTGATGCTCATATAACCAGGCTTGGACAGACACAGGCCCCTCCATTCATTCCAGTGGTCCAAGTATAGTCAGCTAGCGACTATGTCTTGATAGTTTTTTCAATATATCTGCATTTTGATTGGACTGGTTTTCACCATTTTTCAGTCTGAGATATGTCTGGATATGTTCAGGAAATTACCCTAACCTAGTCCCTTACCATTGAAATGAAAAAGGCCTGTGCTTGTCAAAGTGTGGATATATTTGCATGTGATTTTAACAGTTTCCCAACATATACATGACTCAAAGGCACAAATCATAGTTTGAATAAGCCCTTAGCTATATATTATTGTATTTTGGTTAAAAATAGTTACACACTTTACTTCATTTTACTTTAGGTGGAGAATACATTTAGCTACTTAGAAATAAATGACATCGATATTCAAGATCTTAGACTGGTGAGTGCTTTATTTCTTGGTTTATTTATTAACCCTTTAGGGACACAGCAGGTTTTTATAGTGCTCCCTTGTGATTCTTGATAGGTGTGATCCCCACCACCACATCAACCTGGTGTACTAAACTTCTGGAGTTATGCTTGCGATAGGTACAACACTATGGTAGGCATACAAAGGGTACAAGGTAAACAAGTTTCTGCATTTATACCTAATATGACACCTTTTGGGAAGGGATCGATATATCATGTGAAAATGGTAGGAAGCGAAAAGGAGGTCTTAGAAGTGCTGCTATATACTGGTATAAACACAACCATGGGCAACGCACAGGACAAAATCTACTTTATTGTTTATACAACTGGACAACGCATTTTGGCACAATCCTGTGCCTTCCTCAGGTCCACCAGATTAACTGTAGCAAATTAAAAGTAAAAGCAGGACCATATGTAGTGTCTGCATTAAATAAAACACTCCATAATCTGTAGCAGTAAATAATTTCTTAAAAGAAAAATAAACAAAAAGAATCAAATAAATAGATACATATATACAAAATAAAAAACAAACCTATAAAAAATAAATAGGTACATGCTTAGTTCTATATAGTTGCACATACATCCACAAATAAGAAAAGTAGCTGCAGCACACAAAGTAAAGTTCATGGTGGTGGTTTATTCCAAAAGCTACGTTTCAGCCACCCATGTGGCCTTTTTCAAGTACGTAGTTGCACATACATATACTGTAGGTGTACCTCATAAGAATAAATATCCTAGGGAATAAATTCCAAGGACTATGCATGTCGGTAAAAACAAGGTAAACACAAAAATGTCCGAGTCTATATGCTTAATAATGATGATAAAAGCAAAGAATAGCAGTTCACCTTTTAGCTATAATATACCCACAAGCTGGATGTCACAACATGCATATATAATAAAGGCTACTCCTATAGAAGATGCTCAATGTAGATGTTGTAGAATGGGACCGTTCAAACTTTCTATGCACTAAGCAAACAAAACCAAACAGGCAATAGTTCTGGGTTTATTGTAGCAGTTCATATACAGCAAATAGTTTGGTTTGCATCATTCAGTAAAACAGAAACTTAAATGTCCTTCACATCAGGTTCTTTACATCAACATAAACTTATGAAGTGCTCACCCAAAACTTGGCAGATTCAGTCCCAAAAATGAGTCTTTGGTGCAGTGTATTAGAATATAATATTCCACTGACGCTTGTATTGCTCCGGAACAATTGCTTCTCCTGTTCTCTGGCAGTGATCACATACCTGTGTGTCCAGCTGAGTGTCCTTTCACCTATATGAATCATTATTTCAGCTTTCACTTTATGAATGCTTTCTTATATTCTAATCTTACATCATAATGCTAAGTTTCCACTTGGGTTTTTTCTGGCAGTTTTTGGAGATCTGCCACTGCAGTTTTTGAGCCAAAGACAGAAATGTATTAAAAAGGAATAGGACATATAAAGGAAGGACTTATACTTCTCCTTCCTTATGGATCCACTTCTGACTTTGGCTCAAAAACTGCAGTGGCAGTTTTCCAAAAACTGCAAGAAAAAAACCAAGTGGAAACTTAGCCTAATACCGTTCCTCCCCGGTTTGGAGCTATACAAATGGATCCTAACACAGCAATAAATATCTCTATAATGAGTCATCAATATCAACTTTGTCTATGTATCATGTAGCAATGTTTTCTTCACCCACTCAAATATATCTTTTATCATACTTCCTTTCCCCTTACAAAAGCTCCCTAATATTGCATCCTAATACTGTTCCTACTTCTACTTCATCTACCATAAAGGTATCTGAAGATGGCATTTAAATATTATATTTCTGTAAATGTATTTGAATCTTGTATTTTTATTGTATCCTATTATAGTATTGAACTAGGTACATAGTATATCAGAGTAATGCATTAAATCTAGCTCCTCAATGAAATGTAACTTATATTATATTATACTGACATCTACGGTCACTGTTGAGCAATTACAACACTACCCCAAATGAACCTTATCTTAATTTAATGATTGCCTTTAACCTAGATTCCCTTGTTCTCAGTTTCCCCACTTAACACATTGACCTATTTATGTCCAACTTAATTAAATGCTAACCATATAATTAAAGATTTATTTCCCCCCGGGTAATTTGAATTTACACAGTATTTCAGAAGTCTCCGATACACTTTCTAGCCGCAGCTAATGCTTTATAGGTTCCACTTTCAGCCTCCATAGACCACATTGGACTTATAAATTTCAATGGGCCAATTTTGCAGGAGATATCCCTACATACCTATCAGTTCAGTGATCACGGTTAGCCCACGAGGGCTGATGTCATCAATAAGGCCAGGTCACCCTGGATCCCGCCATTTTTTAAATTGCTATTCTATAATGAATCTCTGCTGTAACACAATGGCCCTGATTTACTAAGAGTGTTGTGTAGGTTTCTTTGTGGGTTTTAATTCCCTACAATTTTTTTTCCACAGTATTTTCTAAGGTTTCCCTACATTTTGCATTTTTTACACATGCTCTGATCTGTAGGGTTTTCCTCAGCTCAAATCCACTACATATTCTGTGGAAACCTTAGTAAATATGTAGTTTTTTTTGTGTGAAAATGTCAGGAACACCCTTTGCTGTTACCACATCCCCTTTTCCTGACAGATATGCCCCCTTTTTGGGTTTTCTCAGTAAAATGTAGAGGTGGTCGGGTTTTTCATTTCTGGCGCAGACAGATTTCTGGCGCAGACAGATTTCTGGCGCAGACAGAATTTCTGGCGCAATGCGCCCGATTCTGGCGCACAACCGACAAAACATGTTGGGTTTACAATAGTAAATCAGGGCCATTGTCCTGTATGAACCTGTGTGTATACATTAATAAAAATTGCTACCTTTTGCACCCTGATGCATTGTTAAATCTTCATTTGGTGAAGCTATACCAGCCCAAGTGGGATTCCAGGGGAATTCCCTGCCGGGAACACCCCGAACATATCTGCACAACTAAGCTCTACAACGGAATCAGTACCAACAGGCCAGCGGCTCCCATTTTGGCTAATTCATTTCAATGGGGCATGGTCTGAGACAAGTCTGAAGTTTCTCACAGGCAGGTAATACTTGAGGGAATCTAGTGCTCACTTTATTGCAAGACACTCTCTCTACAATGGAATAGGTATTTTCACAGGAGTTTAGTTTCCTGCTCAGGTACATGATCGGATGCTCTTCCTCAATAATTTCCTGAGACAGGACAGCCCCTAGTCAAACCTCTGAGGCATCTGTTTAAACCAGAGGCGTACCTAGAGCATTTGGCACCCGGGGCGGACCCTTTGTTTGGCACCCCCCCCCCCACACACACACACACACACACACACACACACACACGCACCCCTCCCTTTCCTCCCCACAGGGGCGGACTGACAACACTCGGGGCCCCCGGACCAAAAAAAAGGCAAGGGCCCCTGCTAGGCTCTGCAGCTCGTCAATCTTCTGCCATGCTCCTATTCCACCCAAATCCCACACACAATAAATTAAAATTTATATATGTAAGAAACACTTTAACGTAGGTAAATTTCCATGACCAATAATACTGGTATAGAAGGAGTAAATATATACCACCACACAATAACTGGATAATACCGCCATACTGTACTGAATAAAACCACTATACACAGACCAGTATACTATAAAGGTTTTGTATACAATATAAGTGATTATATACAGGACCATATGGCGGTAGATATCAGCTGCACACAGGATGCGTATACCATATAAGTGATTACAGTTACATTTTGGGACTCACAATTACGTCTTTTCTGATCAGCGGCGTTCTCTTTCCTTTTCTTCTCCGTCTGGATAAGACCGCCATGTGGATCTCTTAACATCTGCAGGAAAAACATGTCAGACTCTGCATATATTCAGTGCCCTCCTCTACACAATCTTTCCATCTATAGGCCCACAAACTGTAATGATGCCCTCCTTGGTGTCCTGCACAGTAAAAGGGCAGGTAGGTAGGTAGCCAGGTAACCTCCTCTTTCCCATAAGTATATGCAGAGTTACACCCCCCTCTTTCCCATAGGTATATGCAGAGCTACGCTACACACCCCTCTTTCCCATAGGTATATGCAGGGTTACCCCCCCTCTTTCCCATAGGTATATGCAGAGCTACCCCCCCTCTTTCCCATATGTATATGTGGAGCTACACCCCCCCTTCCCTATAGGTATATGCAGAGCTACACCCCACCATCTTTCCCATAGATATATGCAGAGCTACACCCCACCCTCTTTCCTATAGGTATATGTAGAGCACCCCCCTCTCCCTCCCTTCCCTATAGGTATAGGCAGAGCACCCCCCTCTCCCTCCCTTCCCCATAGGTATAGGCAGAGTACCCCCCCTCTCCCCCCTTCCCTATAGGTATATGCAGAGCACCCCCTTCCCTATAGGTATATGCAGAGCACCCCCCTCTCCCCCCTTCCCTATAGATATATGCAGAGCACCCCCCCTCTCCCCCCCTTCTCTATAGGTATATGCAGAGCACCTCCCTCTCCCCCTTCCCTATAGGTATATGCAGAGCACCCCCCTTCCCTATTAGTATATGCAGAGCACCCCCCCTTCCCTATAGGTATAGGCAGGGTTAAAAAACGTCCCCTAACCCCCCCCCCTTGGTACGCCACTGGTTTAAACTATAAATTCATATGAAAAGTCAGAAGCACAATTTCTCTAAGGAAGTCTAGCACAACCTGAACCCTACTTAAATAGCTCCTCCAATCTAGGCTAAAAATGACAATGTCATCTTAGTAGGCTGCTGCCTACTTCTTGTGGGGAATTAGAATCTGACCCATTGCCCTTTAAAATGTCAGGGGCACCTTTTACCCCCAAAGGGCATCCTGACATACTGGAAATACCTATCCAGAGTAGAAATAGTAGTTTTTCTTTAGCCTCTTTTGCCAAAGTTATTTGACAATACCCTTGTTTTTTTTAAACTCTATTTTTAATGAAGAATTTGTCGTTTACAATCAACAAAAATATAAAGGGCATAAGACCAAAAGGTCATTCAACAGCAGAAAGAAAATCAACACATGACCATGCAAAAAACAAGGCAATTCAAACAGACCAAATGATCGGCAGGAAAAATTTACATAAGACAAGTGCAGACAGCACTAGAGTAGGTAGAACCATATGGAGTTACAGTGTAGCTAAAATGCAGTCAATGTCAAGCAAAAACAACCAAAAATATATACAGATATCCATAATAAGGAGGAAACAGTCCCCAGGAGCTACCTGGGAACACAAACAATAAAGGAAACCAAAGACAAACACCACAAGAAAGAACGACACAAAGACAAAGGGGAAAGACATGGGATAGGGAGCTAAGGAGGTGGATTGTCAATATAGTATCAGGTTTCCATATGGAGGTAAACTCAGGAACAGTATTACTCAAAGAAGCAGTAAGGGACTCTAGGGACTGGATCTCTCTAATATGAGTCAGGGTGGTCATGGTGGGAATACCCTTTTGTGAGGTCCAGAGTGGTTCTGTATCTTGTTGTACCTAACCTTTCAATAAACCCATCCACCCTGGGCAAAGGATAGGATCCATTTTTGAAACCTCATTGAGTTTCTGGAAGTCATTGCAGAAGTGCTAGCTTTAATTTGGCTTTGGGACAAATACAATTGGGCTAGACCATTCACTTTTGGATTTAACAATTACACCCAAACCAACATTCTCTGGACCTTTTCTGTGACTATCTGCCTACGGGCTTCTGGAATTGTAAGGTCTTACCTTTACTTTCACCTGAGGCTCTGTAAGGATCTTATGTTCAATAACATTTGCACAACCTGGCAAGCTAGAGAACATGTCCTTCTCATGTTGCAAAAACTCTCTGGTCTCCTGTTTTTGGGAACTCGATAAGGCATCAGCAACTTTCACCTTGTTGTCCTCGGTACCGGAACTATAGTGCAAACTAATGCTGCCAGTGACTCCCTTTTTCTACAAGGTTTAATCAAGTTTACATGATATAACTGCACTGGTTTCCTTTTGGCTTCCTCTGTTTTATGCACTTTATAACCCACCTCCCAAACCTTTTCCAGGATCTCAAAATATCCTTGGCACTTGCTATCAGCTCCTGGCTCTTGGGGAAACACAGTTAAGAACAGTTACATTAACCTAGGCACTTTTTAGTGTGGGGTCTTGTAAATGAGCCATACCAAAATTAGCTTGAGACACCTCTAGGTCAGGCAAGGCTTTATAAGACTCTATGGTCTCAGCCTCATTTCCTGCCAGAATGGATTGGGGAAAATTATCAGGCACATCAGTAATCTCCCCTACCACCTCAGTGTGCAGACCATTATTCATAGGTTCACATACAGAAGACACACCTTTGGCTGTCTATGGTAACTCAAGCAACAGTATAGTCTTTTTACATCATCATGGACACACATTACCCCTATGCCTTTTCCAGGAGTAAACAGCATCTGGGAAACATTGTTTCAAAGCAGGGTAATGAGGCTTCCTGAGTCCAGAAGTGCAGTCACCATGTTGCCATTGACAGCATGTGGCACAGCTCTGCAGACAGGGTATGCAAACAAAGCATTATCGAGTCACATCACGCTCCATAGGCCCTGCCACCATAGGACAATGTGCTGCTATGTGCTCAAGAGTATGACACCTCCAACAAATTATTTGGGTCATGTGAGGTTTGGAAGTGGTATCAAGCTCCCCCCTTTTCTTGTTCACAACCATTTGTCTCCACTCTCCCCTTTGATTTAACAACCTCTTCTTGGTTTAGCGGGTATCTTGCGACCCCAAGGAAATGGTTTTGTTATCAGCTCGGGAGAAGAGATTATCCGCAGTAATATATCTCTCCACCAGGTTTATTAGAGCGTCTGCGTTCTGTGGTTTTTCCTGGGCAACCCAGCTCTGCACTGGCATAGATAGAGCACGGCTATAGTGATCCATCACGACTCTCTACCATCTGCTATGGGTTCAGACCCTCTGGTTGTAACCACTTTCGCACCAAGTGGAACAGATTAAACATTCGTGACCTTGGTGGCTTATTCTTGCGAAAAGTCCAAGTTGTGCCCACTGATCCAAAGGCAATTTTTCTATGTTTGCAATTTGTTAAAAGAGTTATATAGGCTTTAACATCATCCTCCTTAGTAATTTTTTGCAAGCCATTTTGCACTTTTTTTCGCTCAGAATTTTGTCCAGCTACAGTAACAACCTGCTGCCCCATCACTGCTTCTCTAAGTGCAGCAATTTGCTGCTGCATTGCCTTCATCTTAGCCAGTATTGCTGCTGTGAGGCCCGGACCTGCTGCTGTGTGGCCCTGACCTGCTGCTGCATTGCCTGGACCAAGGCCTAGTTCTGCTGCTGTGAGGTCTTGGTCTGTTGCTGTAAGTCCTGGGCCTGCTGTAGGCTGGCGTGCATCAGTTGCTTTATAAGATCCTCCATTACAGCAGAGTTGCTTCAGTGCTGCTGCTGCTTTCACCCAGGACATTAACCGCTTGGCAGTTTGAAGATTTTAAAGTAAAGCAATTTGCACGCTATTGCCACTAGCAATGGCTTGTGCCCACATTCTCCATCATATGTAGGACAGTACCCTTCAAACAGTCTTTCCACCAAGCACACAGAACAAAACAGGCAGGTTCACAGTTCAATAGTTCTGGGTTTATTGTAGCAGTTCACAAACAGCAAGAAGTTTGGCTTGCAGCATGCAATAAAACAGAAACTTTAATGTTCTTTTATCAGGTTCCTTACATAAACATAAACTTCTGAAGTTCTCACCCAAAATTTAGCAGGTTCTCACCCAAAATGGCAGTGATCACACACCTGAGGGTTTTAGCTCAGGCCTTTAACACACACCAGAACTGGAGCATGGAAGTGACTTTAGGGGCCATTTACAATTGCATTTATTATCCGATTTTGTGGTGGAAAAAGAGCACATTTTTGGGTGCAGTGTGTTAATGCACCTTTTTGTTGCTCCTTTTTATATATAAATATATATATGCCTTTTTCTTAACTGATACTGTGAAACTGTGAAATTAAGTTGTGGGCACTTTCTGAAGCAGTGGACGATATTTATTATTTGCGCCTTTTGGCAATAGGGGGCATAAAAAGACGCATCATCCTAAGGCTTCTTTCACACTGCAATTAGCACAGAGCAATGTGACGGCCGTCAGGTGAGCCTGGGGGAATAGCAAGTCCTACTACAAAATAACTGCACCTGAAGGACCCCATTACAGGAAACAGGATCTGTCAGGACCCATTATTGCCCCGTTCCAAAAAATGGCCCAAAAAGTCTGAAAAAAAAAGAGGAGCCTAATGGCCCTTTAGGGATGGCGCTCAATGTCAGTGTAAAACTATCCTTAAACAAGCCACAAATTCATTCCATGTCTAGGCAACCTTTTCATTGTGGTTCGAGCCAGCGAAATCAGAAGGTCAAAACCAAAAGCTGCAATATTTGTTAGAGTATCTGTCACCAACAAAAATTTTAATATAATGTTCCTTATGTAATTATAAGACACTTTGCTATTTACTTGCTGTTAAAATTCTCAACCTTTTCTTTTCTCAACCTGGCCTGGCAGGAGACCAAACTCAGGAAGTGCGTGCGAGGCATGGTGAATTTCCACAAAAACCCTGTAGCCGAAGCTCAGGGCACTAAAGGTCCCTAATAAAGGACCGCCTAATAAAACTTTTAAAGCTATAATAAAGCTTTTATTAATCAATTATAAAATGATGAAGTGCAATTTAAAATAAGCGCTTGTTCTAGATTGCCTAGTAAGTGGCGTGATTTGGCCAGATCACATCCACTCCTATATAGTACTCCTAGAAGTGCCTGGCTCTCTGACCACCAACACACACTACCTAATAGACACTGAGATAGTTACAGCTGACCCACACCACCGTGTGGAGTAATTTATCAGCTGTAATAGTGCGGCCTACAGGCTCTTACACTTATTCATCTATCTCAGTGACACCTCAGGAGTGAGATGTAATACACTGGTGCGGCCTACAGGCTCTTATACCTTTTAATATGAACGTTTTTTTATACGTATGTGCTGGGTATGGCCTACAGGCTTACACACCCTAGCCCAAAGGCGATTAACGGTGGGACCTACCGGTACTTCCACCTAGGTAGTTGTTTAAATAATGGCAAATGGAACAAGTCGCTGTTAAAAACTGAACAGTATGCCTTCCCCTACATGTTTCGGTGTCACCACACCATCTTCAGGTTACATAGTTAGGACGGTCAAAAAAAGACATATGTCCATCAAGTTCAACCAGGGAATTGAAGGGTAGGGGTGTGGCGCGATATTGGGGAAGGGATGGGATTTTATATTTCTTCATAAGCATTAATGTTATTTTCTTCCAGGAATTTATCTAATCCTGTTTTTAAAGCTCTTAATTTTTCCTTCTGTGACCAGTTCCTGAGGTAGACTGTTCCATAAATTCACAGTTCTCATGGTAAAGAAGGCCCCTTGAGACTTAACTTTTTCTTCTCCAGACGGAGGGAGTGCCCCTTCATTCTTTGGGGGGGGGGGGGTTTAACCTGGAACAGTTTTTCTCCATATTTTTTGTATGGGCCAATAATATACTTATATATGTTTATCATATCCCCCCTTAAACGTCTCTTCTCAAGACTAAACAATTGTAACTCCTTTAATCGCTCCTCATAGCTAAGATGTTCCATGCACCATATTAGTTTAGTCGCGCGTCTCTGCACCGTTTCCAGCTCCACAGTGTCCCTTTTATGGACAGGTGCCCAAAACTGAACAGCATATTCCAGGTGAGGCCGTACCAATGCTTTATAAAGGGGGAGTATTATGTCCCTGTCCCTTGAGTCCATGCCTCTTTTGATACATGACAATATCCTGCTGGCTTTGGAAGCAGCAGCCTGACATTGCATGCTATTCTGTAGTCTGTGATCTACAAGTACACCCAGATGCTTCTCTACCAGTGACTCTGCCAGTTTAATCCCCCCTAAGACATACAACGCATGCAGGTTATTAGTACCCAGATGCATAACTTTACATTTATCCACATTGAACCTCATTTGCCAAGTGGGTGCCCAGACACTGTCTATCCAAGTCATCTTGAAACCTATACACATCCTCTATAGACTGTACCGTGCTACAAAGCTTGGTGTCATCTGCAAAGATAGAAACAGAGCTGTTAATACCATCCTCTATATCATTGATAAATAAATTAAACAACAGCGGGCCCAGTACAGAACCTTGGGGTACACTACTAATTACCGGGGACCAATCAGAGTACGAATCATTGACCACCACTCTCTGGGTACGATCCATGAGCCAGTGTTCAATCCAGTTACAAACTAAAATTTCCAAACCCAAAGACCTTAACTTACCTGTCAGACGTCTATGAGGGACAGTATCAAATGCTTTAGCAAAATCCAGAAACACTATATCCACAGCCATTCCTCTGTCAAGGCTTCTACTCACCTCTTCATAAAAGCAAATTAGATTGGTTTGACAACTTCTATCCTTAGTAAACCCATGCTGGTTATCACTTATAATACAATTATCCCCTATGTATTCCTGTATGTAATCCCTTATAAGTCCTTCAAACAATTTACCCACAATGCACGTTAAACTTACCGGTCTATAGTTTCCTGGGGAAGACCTAGAGCCCTTTTTGAAGATTGGCACCACATTCGCCTTGCGCCAGTCCCTTGGCACAATACCAGACACCAGTGAATCTATATAAATATCATGAACAGGGGTACAGATATTGCTGAACTTACCTCTCTAAGAACTCTTGGGTGCAATCCATCTGGCCCTGGAGATTTGCTTACATTTATATTACTTAACTTACCTTGTACCATCTCTACATTAAGCCAGTTCAGTACATTACATGATGTGTTACCAGCACTGACCCGTCCAATGTCAGCTCCTCCTTCTTCCCTAGTATATACAGAACTAAAGAACCTATTCAGTAGCTCCGCCTTCTCTTTATCGCCTGTGACAACCTCCCCATTATCATTATTAAGGGGTCCTACATGCTCTGTCCTTGTTTTTTTTGCATTTATTTATCTATAAAAAAAATATTTAGGATTAGTTTTGCTTTCTTTGGCCACCTGTCTCTCATTTTGAATTTTTGCTGTTTTTATTACATTTTTACAGATTTTATTAAGCTCCTTGTACTGTTTAAATGTTATAGCTGACCCATCAGATTTGTATTTTTTGAAGGCTATTTTTTTGTTGTTTATTGCTCTTTTAACATCATTTGTCAGCCATGTAGGATTTAGTTTTAATCGTTTATATTTGTTCCCCTTTGGTATATATTTAGCTGTATAGTTATTTAGAGTTGATTTAAAGATGCCCCATTTACCTTCTGTATCAGTATTTGACAACACCTCCCCCCAGTCTATGTCCTGTAGTGCAGCCCTCAGCCCAGGGAAGTTTGCCTTTTTAAAGTTATATGTTTTTGCCTTCCCCACCTGTCTTTGTTTTCTACATTTTAAGTCAAAAGTAACTACCGTATTTATCGGGGTATACCACGCACCGGCCTATAACACGCACCCTCATTTTACCACGGATATTTGGGTAAAAAAAGTTTTTTACCCAAATATCCATGAAAAAATGAGGGTGCGTGTGTGCGCGTGTATACCCCGATATACCCCCAGGAAAGGCAGGGGGAGAGAGGCCGTCGCTGCCCGCTTCTCTCCCCCTGCCTTTCCTGGGGTCTAGAGCGCTGCTGTCGGCCCTTCTCACCCCCTGGTTATCGGCGCCGCTGCCCGTTCTGTCTCCCTGACTATCGGTGCCGGCGCTGATAGCCAGGGGGAGAGAAGCGGCGCCGACAGCCAGGGGGAGAGAAGGGGCAGCGGTCCGCGCTGCTCCAGGCCTCCGTCGTGCGTCCCCAGCGTCGTTGCTATGCGCGCTGACTTCATGCGCACTGACTTCATGCGCCGCGCCGTTCAGCGCATAGCAATGACGCCGGGGACGCAAGACGGAGGCCTGGAGCAGCGGAGCAGCGCGGACCGGACTCAGGTAATTATGCCACCGGGGATGGGGGGAGGCAACGGGGCAGCGGCGCCGGCAATGGGTGCCGCTGCCCCTTCTCTACCCCTGGCTGTCGGCGCCGCTTCTCTCTCCCTGGCAGGAGTCAGGGGGACAGAACGGGCAGCGGCGCCGATAACCAGGGGGTGAAAAGGGCCGACAGCAGCGCTCTAGACCCCAGGAAAGGCAGGGGGAGAGAAGCGGGCAGCGACGGCCTCTCTCCCCCTGCCTTTCCTGGGGGTGTATCGGCGTATAACACGCACACAGACTTTAGGCTAAAAATTTTAGCCTAAAAAGTGCGTGTTATACGCCGATAAATACGGTATATTGTGGTCGCTATTACCAAGGTTTTCCCGCACAGTTACATTACCAACCAGCTCTGCGTTGTTGGAAATGATCAGATCCAACAAGGCATCACTTCTTGTTGGGTCCTCCACAAACTGGCCCATAAAATTATCCTGCAATAAATTTAGGAATTGTCGCCCCTTTGTAGTTTTAGCCAACCCCGGACCCCAATCTATATCTGGATAGTTAAAATCTCCCATTATTACCACTGTACCTGCCCGGGCGGCCCTCTCTATTTGTTTATGCAGCCGACCTTCTATCTCTTCAGTGATATTAGGGGGTCTGTAGGTTACACCAAGTATTATTTTTTCAGTATTTCCCTTCTTTTGTAATTCTACCCACAGTGATTCCACATCCTCAGAATCATCACACACTATGGCATCGTTCACACTGACTTTCATACCACTTCGAACATACAGACAGACTCCATCACCTTTTCTGTTCATTCTATCTTTGCGAAACAATGTAAACCCCTGCAGATTGACAGCCCAGTCATGCGAGGAGTCCAGCCATGTCTCAGTGACCCCAACTATATCAATATGTTCCTCCAGTATCAAGACCTCAAGTTCCCCATTTTTATTTGCTAGGCTTCTGGCATTTGTGAACATACACTTTACATTTCCATCCTTTGTTATTGGGGTTAATGGGATTCAAGGGTGTAAGTTTTATTTTCCTATGAAGCCTATTCCTATTAACTATTCTAACCCCTCCCTCCGCTCCACCCCCAGGTACATTTATAATTCCCACCTCTCTATCTACACTATCTTCCCCCTCTTTGCTGTAGGTTCCCTCCCCCCAAGTCCCTAGTTTAAACACTCCTCCTTAGGTTTTCCTAAGCTCCTTCTGAAGACTGTGTGGTGACACCGAAACATGTAGGGGAAGGCATACTGTTCAGTTTTGCCAGTTTCACTTCTAGGAGTACTATATAGGAGTGGATGTGATCTGGCCAAATCACGCCACTTACTAGGCAATCTAGAACAAGCGCTTATTTTAAATTGCACTTCACCATTTTATAATTGATTCATAAAAGCTAAGTTTTATTAGGCGGTCCTTTATTAGGGACCTTTATTGCCCTGAGCTTCAGCTACAGGGTTTTTGTGGAAATTCAAATTTTTGGTCCCAGACTGACCTGGTTATAACAGTTTTTGTGTTTTCCGAGGCATGGTGAGGCACAGCTCTCACAGGTTTCAGTGACGTTGTGTCACCTGGGGAAAGCCCACTTTCTCCTGTCAGGCGCTCACAAAATGTGAGCAAGGGGAAAGGTATGATACAGAGCTTTTTAAAGCTCGTAAAAAAGGGCCGAACAGGATAGAAGTGGGACAGTTTTCAATAGATTGCATGAAAGAATAGTGTCCTTACTGTATATAGTTGTGTGATGGCAGAAAGGCAGATAGATCGTTTGATGAGCACTACGTACCATAGTGGAAGATCATTTGGCTGCTATGTGGCACTTGGAGGGAAGGGGGCCCAATCGGGTCATAGAAAGCAAGAGGAAATGAACACTGGGGGGGGGGGGGGGTCATTAGATGTTTAGATATTTAGAAATTTTGTTTTTCTATTATCTATCTTTATTTTAACAGGTGGTCTTAGGAACAGAAACCTCTTTTTATCCATTTCAGTTTATGTGGGCGGAGGACCTTGAACAAGTAGTGATCTGTGTTACATCGGCCATAAGAAAAATATTTCCGAATTTATCTCCTGGGTGAGTACCATCTCAAAAAGGTTTACAATTTTCATGCTTTGATTATACAAAGTACTTATTCCACATTTATGTTATGCATTTGCTGCAGAGTCAGGCTTTTGAATCAGCAGCAAATATTTTTAGCAAAGCCAAAGTAAAGTACAATGCTTGTAAATAAGATTTAGATAACAGAAAAAGCAAGATTTTTTTTCCCTTTGCTTATAAAGTGCAATTTAGGCTATTATTAGAGAATAATGAAGAGGTTTTTGAGTATGCCTTGTGTGTTACCTGTTTTAGCTGATGTGGTAGGCATGAGTTTTCAGACATGCTTGTTTCTGAACAAAAATTACTTTTTCATGCTGTCATGCTGCCTATATTTTCCATAGTTTATAACAGTGGTTCCCAACCTGGGGTACAAGTACTCCTAAGTTCTTCTGGGGGTACTTGAAAAAAATCATTAATGTCAGACACTGGTCAATGGCCAGGACCACTTTTAAAGAAATGGTAGGCTGCCGTCTTCGCACCAAGGAGCGGAGCAGGAGGACAACAAAGGGGAAGCACAGGCACTGGGCTGCTGTGGGCAGTAACTATCAACTTTGTTGCTCCACTGCCCCTGCAGACCAGTACCTACTGCTATGAGCAACAAAGCATGGCAGTATGGTGACCTACAACTAAATAGGGGTCATTTTGGAGGCCTAAAACTATATATGGGGGCAGTTTGGGGGCCAACAGCTATATTTGGTGGCACAAAGGGGGCCTAAATACTTTATGGGGACACAAAGTGGGTACTATTACTGTGCAATAAAAATGGAGAGTTTGTAAATAGGTGGGTATTGTACTGCAGAAAGGAGCCTAAAATGTTTGTTTGGCTGGTTCTGTGGAGAAGTCTTGTACGGGAAAAAGTGTGGTCTAGGCCAGATAGTGAAGAAAAGAAAAAGTAAACAACTCCGATCAGAGAAGACGTCACCTGTAAATTGGGGGATTGGGGAGATAGGTAGAGGAACAGGGGGCCTGACAAGAGGGTATAGAGTAAAGTAAAGCATATGAATTATACTATATTCATTACAAAAATGTCTCTAAAATGGGGGTACAATTTTTGGGAATGGGTTGTCAAGGGGTACTTAGGCAAAAAAAGGTTGGGAACCACTGTTTTATAACATAGCTCATAACATTGAAAAAAGACCAGAGTCCATAAAGTTCAAGCTATCTACTGTGTTGATCCAGAGGATGGAAAAAAAAAACAACTCTTATGAAGCTGATACCAATTGCCCCATACAAGGGGAAAAATTCCTTTCCGACTCCTAATATGACAATCAGAATAAATTACTGGATCAGTGTTCTGTCCCTATTAATCTAGTATCCATGACCTGTGATATTATTATTCTACAGAAATTCTTCCAGGCCCCTTTTGAACTCTTTTATTGAGCTCAAAGGGGGACATTTATCAATGTTTGCTTATGTACCGTATTTTTCGCCATATAAGACGCTCCGGCATATAAGACGCACCCAATTTTAAAGGAGGAAAATCTAGAAAAAAAAGATTCTGAACCAAATACTGTAGTAAAATATTTTATATCAGTATAGTTCCCTCACAATAGTTGGCATTATAGTTTCCCCACAATGGTAGGCAGCTCCTCCCCCCTCCCCCCCCCCCACAATGGTTGGCAGTATAGTTCCCCCACAATAGTTGGCAGTATAGTTCCCCTACAATGGTAGGCAGCTCCCCCCCCACAATAGTTGGCAGTATAGTTCCCCCACAATAGTTGGCAGTATAGTTCCCCCACAATGGTTGGCAGTATAGTTCCCCCACAATGGTAGGCACTGGCAGCTCCCCCCCACAATAGTTGGCAGTATAGTTCCCCCACAATGGTAGGCAGCTCCCCCCTCCACAATGGTTGGCAGTATAGTTCCCCCACAATGGTTGGCAGTATAGTTCCCCCACAATGGTTGGCAGTATAGTTCCCCCACAATGGTTGGCAGTATAGTTCCCCCACAATGGTTGGCAGTATAGTTCCCCACAATGGTTGGCAGTATAGTTCCCCCACAATGGTAGGCAGCTCCCCCCCACAGACATACAGCTTCCAGCCATATACAGTGTACAGCTGGAGGCTGTATGTCTGTACTGCTGCCCCCACAGTGTTCCGGTCACCGCTCCTCTGGCCCGGTGTCACAATCTACTGCTATGGCCTATGGACCATAGCAGTAGGTGCCGGGACCGGAGGAGCGGTGACTGGAACACTGAAGATTACGCGCCGCCGGTCACTCACCAGGCCCCGGTCGGCGCGCGTCTTCCTCCGGTCCTCCGGCGCCTCTATGGTTGTACGCACGTCGGGACGTCACTGACGTCCCATGCGTACAACCATAGAGAGGCGGAGGATCTCAGGAAGACCGCAGGAGGACCGGAGGAGGACGCGCATCGGCCGGGGAATGGTAAGTGACCCGAGGACATCCTTATGTCCCGAAAAGATTTTTCGGGACATAGGGATGTCCGGCATAGGAATACCTATGATTTTATCTGCCCGGGCCGGCTCCTGTGTGCGGCTGCAGGCGGGGGCCGGCCAGAGCAGGTAAAAACTAATACTGTACAGTATATTAAAAACCAGGGGGCCTCCAGCTGTTGTGAAACTACAACTACCAGCATGCCTAGACAGCCTTTGCCGGTCCGGGCATGCTGGGAGTTGTAGTTTCAGAACAGCTGGAGGCACCCTGGTTTTTAGTATACAGTTATTAGTAATTCACCTGCCCGGCGCCCGGAACTGTATGTTCCAGGCGTAGGGCAATAAACATAGCCGGTGTGAGGGGAAAAATTCACCGGCGGTCATGAGGCTGCTGCGGATGGGGAGCGGGTAGTCAGCGCTGTACCGCACCGCCGCAGCCTCTGTACTTACAGCTGACTTCCCGCTCTCGCCTGCAGCAGCCTCGGGCGTATATTCGCCGTATAAGACGCACCAACTTTCCCCCCCACGTTTTGGGGAAGAAAAAGTGCGTCTTATACGGCGAAAAATACGGTATTCCTCTTTTAGTTATTTTTTTCTTACAATTTTTTTGCTTATGTGCGACTTATTTAGCAACTGCTTTCAGCCTGTTGATAAATTTCTTTCACGTAAGCAAGTTTTCTTTTTTTGCTTTGGTAGTGGCTTTTTCTGCTCCATGTCTGAGCTGGAGTAAATTTTGTAGGTTTTTTCATGTGATGCCACTTTTTTGCGACTTTCGCACTTGATAACTCTCTGACCACTGCAAGTCAAAAATCACTTTTTGGTTTGGTAAGCAAGATTTTATTTTTTTGCTTAGGACACTGCACAATCAAAAAGTCGTGCTTGTGACTTTTTAGCGACAATTTTAAGAAAAAAAAATCTACTAAATGCTTTGATAAATGTCCCCCAAAATGACTACATCATTTAGCAGAGTTCCATAGCCTCACTACTCTTACAGTAAAAACCACCATCTGTGCTGATGTAAAAACCTTTTTTCCTCTAGACTTAAAGCATACCCGTCAGATCACTCAAAGAAACAAAACTGTTATATGTTGCTCAGTATCTCATCCTGATCATGTACATGTACTTTTTTTTATGCGTCTGTGACCTAAATTTCTCTCAGAATTAGCTTTATTTCTGAAATACCTTAATTTTGTCCACCAGAAGCAGGGGGCGGGTACTCACTGTGATAACCACTCCCCCTCCTCCGCCTCCCTCTCCTCAGTCCAGTGCTTCCAAACCAGGTTGCCTCCAGCTGTTGCAAAACTACAGGTCCCAGCATGCCCACACATCATTTGGCTGTGCAGGCATGCTGGGAGTTTTAGTTTTGCAACAGCTGTAGACATATGATTGTAGTCCCCCTTTATTACACACACACACACACACACACACACACACACACACACACACACACACACACACACACTGGCTTCATATATTCTTACAGATACACATTAGATAGACACACTGATATACACACATACACATATATCCACACACACACACACACACACATACATGCAGGGACACTTACTTTTTCATCTGCAATGCAATGTGTTTCTGCATCTCTCACACACAGCAGACATCAGTGAGAGCCCGGCAGCAGTCTTCCTGCCCCTCCCCCTCCCCTTCTGTTCACATGAACCTGCAGTGTTTACTGCCACTCCCCCCTCCAAAATGTCCAGGACGAAGCAGTGTACATAGCAGGACTGAATGCATTCCAGAAGGCGGGGGGGGGGGGGCAGTTCTTTGACTGGCTTTTTCAGTATGAAATACTGAAAATTTTCTAATGAAAGACATTGCAAAACCTATTGGTTTTGCACGCTTTACAACATATCAAAAGTTTTTTTGTATCTGACAGCGCCCATTTAAGGGATGACCCCTTGTTTAAATGCAGTCCTTGATATAAATAGGTAAAGGGAGAGATCTCTGTACTGCCTACTAATATATTTATACATAGTTATTAAGTCGCCCCATAGTCATCTTTTTTCTAAACTAAATAACCTTAATTCTCACAATATTTCTGCATACTGTAGTCCTCCCATTTCCTTTATTAATCTGGTTGCCTGTCTTTGAACTCTCTTCAGCTCCACTATATGTGGTCCACTATGTGTGGTCTGACCAGTGATCTGTACAGTGGTAGAATTATTTACTTGTTGTGGGCATCTATACCCCTTTTGATGCATCCCATGATATTATAGTCAGAAACCTGTTTCTGAAACCTGTTTCCTTTATAAGATTTACAGGTTTCAGTTTTCAAGTTTATATTGGGATATACATAATAACTAGTGTTGAGCGAACTTTTGAAAAGTTCAAATTGACGGTTTTACCAAAATTTTTAAAAATTGCCGGTTTGATTTGGCTGGGTTTAATGCAAACTGGGATTGAAATAAGCCCCTAAACTTGTTCATAACACTGCCTAACTACCGTATATACTCGAGTATAAGCCGAGTTTTTCAGCACGATTTTTCGTGCTGAAAACACCCCCCTCGGCTTATACTCGAGTGAACTCCCCCACCCGCAGTGGTCTTCAACCTGCGGACCTCCAGAGGTTTCAAAACTACAACTCCCAGCAAGCCCGGGCAGCCATCGGCTGTCCGGGCTTGCTGGGAGTTGTAGTTTTGAAACCTCCGGAGGTCCGCAGGTTGAAGACCACTGCGGCCTTCAACATCATCCAGCCCCCTCTCACCCCCTTTAGTTCTGAGTACTCACCTCCGCTCGGCGCTGGTCCGGTCCTGCAGGACTGTCCGGTGAGGAGGTGGTCCGGTGGGATAGTGTTCCGGGCTGCTATCTTCACCGGGGAGGCCTCTTCTAAGCGCTTCGGGCCCGGCCTCAGAATAGTCACGTTGCCGTGACAACGACGCAGAGGTGCGTTCATTGCCAACGTAATTCTGCGTCATTGTCAAGGCAACGCCTCTATTCCGGGCCGGAAGCGCGGAGAAGAGGCGCCCCCGGTGAAGATAGCAGCCCGGACCACCTCCTCACCGGACCACCTCCTCTCCGGACAGCCCTGCAGGACCGAACCAGCGCCGAGCGGAGGTGAGTACTCAGAACTAAAGGGGGTGAGAGGGGGCTGGATGATGTTGAAGGCCGCAGTGGTCTTCAACCTGCGGACCTCCGGAGGTTTCAAAACTACAACTCCCAGCAAGCCCGGACAGCCGATGGCTGCCCGGGCTTGCTGGGAGTTGTAGTTTTGAAACCTCTGGAGGTCCGCAGGTTGAAGACCACTGAGGGCGAATGATGAGAAGAGGATGATGAAGGGGGGGGGGGGGTGTGGGGATGATGAAGGGGGGTGGGGATGATGAAGGGGGGGGGGTGTGGGATGATTACAAGGGGATGATGAAGGGGGGATGTGTGGGATGATAAGGGGATGATGAAGGGGGGATGTGTGGGATGATAAGGGGATGATGAAGGGGGGATGTGCGGGATGATAAGGGGATGATGAAGGGGGGATGTGTGGGATGATGACAAGGGGATGATGAAGGGGGGATGTGTGGGATGATAAGGGGATGATGAAGGGGGGATGTGTGGGATGATGACAAGGGGATGATGATGATGATGAGGATGTTAATGACGGGTCTGGATGATGACAGG
Source organism: Hyla sarda (assembly GCF_029499605.1). Lineage (NCBI taxonomy): Eukaryota > Metazoa > Chordata > Amphibia > Anura > Hylidae > Hyla > Hyla sarda. The sequence goes on along the minus strand of NC_079194.1, from coordinate 269,576,358 downwards.
GGGGGATGAGGTATTTCCCACCCTAGGCTTATACTCGAGTCAATAACTTTTCCTGGGATTTTGGGTTGAAATTAGGGGTCTCGGCTTATACTCGGGTCGGCTTATACTCGAGTATATACGGTACTCTAAAACCGCCCTGTATAAAACTGCTAGTAATGTATTTAAGTGTTTTTAAGGCTGTTATTGTGACATGCAGTAACCCATATTGTGACATGCAGGCTTATTCACACTAAAATAAAGCGCTGAAAAGTTGTCGGTAGATGCCTGCCTGAGTTATAATGCACATGGAGGTATCGGAAGACGCAGTGGCTTTTTCCAAGCCTGACAAAAATTATCCCTTTTTGGGAGAAGTAACAGGTTTTGAGTCTGGCAAGTGATTTTTTTCCACATGTTCCAAAAATGATCCTTTTTTTGGAGGGATGATGGATTGTGTATGTGTAGACCTGGCTGGAAGTAAGGTGATGATGGATTAGAGTTACTAGTACCATCCAGCGTACAGCAGAGGGTGGTTGACTGTTACTAGAAGTAACAAGCATACAGCAAGAGGTGGCGGATAGGTGTTACTATGAGTATCCAACGTACAGTAGAAGGTGGCAAACTGGCATTAGCCAGCGTACAGCAGGAGATGGCTGCCGTATAGTTTCCAGCATACAGCAGGAGGTGTCTGACTGGTGTTTCTAGTAGTAGCCAGCGTATAGCAGGGGTAGTGGTAGTATTTTATAATAAGTGGCAAGACAGAACACCTAGGACAAACAGGGCAAGTTGTGGCCAATTGTATAATCTGATGACCAAGAAGTCCATGAGGTCTGGGCTCATGGTGTCTGTCAGAATAAGGGCACTGTTAAGGTAGGCGTCAACCTGTTTTTTCAGGTGGTGATTTACATCCCTTTGAGGATGATTTATGTCAGGAGGGATACCTGATGCATAAACTTTGTCATCATGTACTTCAACATGAAGTTGCCGCTGCTGCTATTACTCCTGCCAGGAATGTTGGCAGAGGGAGTTTTCTAAGGGCCCAGCTTGTTCTGCCTCTATCCCATACTGCCAAGGTTGGTCATGGTCCTCGTCCTCATCATTATCAGTGTCCCCTTGGGTAGGGTCCTCGTCTCTTATCCCTTTCACAGATTCCATCTACAAATCATCCTTCTCCTCAGGTCCAACTTTCTCATCCAACTCCTCAAGGAGAACATCTATACTGCTACCAACCAGATGTGAACCTTCATCCCTCCGTCCTCAATTATCACCATTAGCTTTTGCTCTAAAAGGAATATCAGCAGCATTACATCACTAATTCCACTGTTGTCCTTTCTGACAAATCTTGTGGCCTCTTTAAAAGGCCTGTGCCTGCGACAGGTGTCTCTGATTAGCTACCAAAAGCTCATCTCTAAGTCACACTGGCTCCAAAAAATCATCTATCTGTTGCAGTAGTAAGTTTGTCACCGCTCGCTGCTGGTTCAGGTGGTCCAACATGTATAACGTTGAGTTACACCGTGTATGGATATTCCAAATAAGGCGCAGGAAGGCATGTTTAAAAGCATAAGAATGACTTAACCAAATGCACACTTTCCTGCAGATAGCCAACATATTCCTGAGAAAGCCGCAAGTTTCCGAGAAAAGTTTAATGACAAGATTTAGCACGTGTGCCATACAGGGAGATTGTGTCGTGTCAATTAGAGACTTTGCTTTGACGATGTTTGTGCTGTTATTGGTGACCATATTTTCCAATGTCAGATCATGACCAAAGAGCCAGTATGAAACTTCCTGTTGCAGACAGGGCAGAAGCTCCTCCCCTGTGTGGCTTTTCTCACCCAGGCACAGCAGATGTAACACAGTGTGACACTGCTTGTTTTTGAACCGATGAAAGGAGGGGGGGGGGGGGGCGGAGGAGGGTAAGTTACTCACTTTCCTGTGGAGGGATGCAAGATGTCTGTGATGGAGGACCCGAATGAGAAGGAGGATAGACTGGTGGCATCAGCAGTTCAACCTGATCAGCACAACCGTGTAGGGTTCACTATAATTTCCTGGCCTCATTGTGGTGGCGCCTCATTATGCAGGATGTTGACCCAATGGGCCGTAAAAGACATGTATTACCTCTGGCCATAGCTACTACTCCACATATCTGCCATGGCATGCACTGTTCTGTCCACTGACAGTTGCATGGGGTAACCCACCCTTTCGCCACATGAACGTGCAAAGCAGGGATGGCTTTCTTGCAAAATCAGTGGCAACTAGGTATACGCCACCTGGGCTGGGCACACTCCTTTAGTTGCATTAAGGCCGTGGTATGGGAGTGCTTACACCACCAACAACTTAGCCAGCTGCAGACTACAGCAGGATGACTGGGAGCATATTGTTGACTGTAGAACATAGATTCCCCAATAGATAACTGATACGATTAAGGAGGAGGAAGAAACAGATAAAGTACTTCCTGTGGACAAGACCTGGCTGCTAGACAGTTGGGAGCTGCAGCAGCAAGGCTTTCCTCAAATTGTGGGGCATTTAGCCTGAGCTCATCAGACCAGCAGCCCTACGCCTGTTACATTTGACAGGTGTTCTTCCCCTAACTCGGCTGTGCTCTTTTTTTGCTGAGACTGTCACTACCCTCCTGCTCTGAATACATAAGCTTCTCCTCAACTGGTTTCCACGTACTGTCCAACAAGACAAGACATCGGGGGAGATTTATCAAAGGATTTAGACTGTTTTTTCTTGTCTAAATTTGTCGCACAGAAAGTCGCAGTCTAAATATGTGCGACTTTTCTGCGACTTTTGCTCTAGAGGATTTTTAGAACATGATGCATGCTAGTCTATTTTAGACTGAAATGCATTGAAAAATGCATTGGTGCTGAATTTATCAAGTGCGACTTTTCAGCGACAAGTCGCATAGGCTGAAAGTACGCCGAAATGTCAGACCATGTTGGAGCAGGTTTAAATATAGACTAAAGCATAGATCATGCAGTCTGTGCACAGAATTTATCAAGAGCTGTGCGCCATTTGATAAATTAGGTGCACAATAGACCAGACTAACCCTCTGTAGTTTGGTCTATATTGATGCGGGACATAGACAATTTTGATAAATATCCCCCATAATCTTTATCAAACTCATCATCCCTACCACTCCTCTCTGCGTGAACTTCTTGGGTTCTATGCCCCCCTCAGCATAGCCATCATGACGGCTTACAGTATGCCTAGCATACCACAACCAGTCCCTCTAGTGCTACGCTCGACCACTGCTTCCACCTCTACCAGCTCGGCAACACACTCCAAAGCTTGACTTTCCTCGCACAACTTTTTCTGGCTCATGTTATCTTTCTGCGTAGCAGTAGGGGGAAGCAAAGATGGAGATGAGGAAACAGAGAGTATCTAGGACAGACATTATCACCACACCATGTGACTGTAGATGAGGTGGAATCCAGGGATGGTTGACTCACTGTTATATTCTCAGACTCTTTATCCTTCTCCTGAGAAGACCAGTCCAGAATAGCTATACTATCCTGTGAAACCACACAACCTCTGGCAGGCAGTGATAACTTGGGATGCTAATGTGGCTGCTACTACTCCCACCAGGCACCTGGCTGCTGTTGCTGCTACCTGTACTGGTGCTAGTACTGCCACCAATATTTTTACTGGCAGAGGAAATGGCAGGGGTCTCCCGTCCAACAATTCCTTTACCAGACATATTTTTTTAGGTTAGCTTGATCTTTTTGGTGGGATTTTTCACTCACCTACTAGTCAACTTTAACTTTCAATGCTTTGAACTGCATTATTATCTTACAACCAGGTAGGTATAAGGCAAATTTGATTAAACCAAGAATATGAATGTACAGTTGCTTTACAAGGGTAATAGGTGTTATATGCACATGTTTTTAATTGTGTTGCTATTTCACAACCAGGTAGATATAATGTGTGTATGCTAAAATCAATAACATGAATCTTAAGTGGCTTTACAAGTGTAATACAAGTTGGATGCACACATTATTAAACAACATACCAAGCTGACTAAGCTAGTGACAGAAGGAGCTATAAAAACGTAACTTTTAATAGTTCTCTTTACGACAAAAAATAGTGATCATATCTAGAATGTCACATGGATCATGAGGTATATCCCAATGGATCTCACTCCAAAAGCTACCTTAATACATGAATTTGGAAGCAGTATATATGCTGTACGGGATATCCCCAGATATTGTTTACGGCAATGCTCCCAACGTGTTTTTATCACCTGTAAAAGTGACATCATCAGGGGAGGGATTGAGGGGAGTAGAGAATCTGTGTTGGTGAGGCACCCAGGATGTTAAAGTTATCTGCACCACCTAGGGTAACTATCCTTTTAACATTACCATCTGACTTATGTGTGCTTAATATATATGACCACTGAGGCTGACAGTGCTGTCAGAGTAGGATCGTAATACCTGGTGGTACTGTCAGTGAAGCCTCATGGCATTGATATTGTGTGAAAAACAGTGCCTATTAATCTCTTGGCTTTTCCTCTGTAATAATGAGCCTCTGTCCTGTACAATGTAGGAAGAGTTGCAAGTTTAAAATACACAGTCTTAAATACCTTTTGAATTAATGTATTACTTAGACGTCTCCTTCTCTTCTGCTAGCACTAAGCAATCACCGCTGGCTGTTGACATGCCTTTAGTGGGAGTCAATGCAGGTGTGTCCGGCAATGGCGTGTGGCATCGGGGAGGATATGACGTCAGCTGCCTTTTCCTAGGTACTTCAGTAGGTAAGTAAAACCATGAACCAGATAGACTGCTTCTATTATCTTGTGCAGAATGGTGACGTTCATTATTCTATTATTTTACAAGTATCCCAACTGACCCCATTGGAAGTACGATCCTGTGGGTATAATCCAATTTTTGTTGCTGGTATACCCGACTTGCTACAATAACTTCAATGTGTATTATTGCATTTCACATATAATTTGTGTGTGCTGGAGGGTACTATAGCCTAGTTAGTGGTGCAGATAACTTTAGTACCTCAACAGGGCAGATACTCAATTTCCCTCAATCACTCTCCTGATGACGTCACCTTCACAGTTGATATAATTATACTGCGTTACATTGCAGGATACATTATCTGGTGTTATCTCGCGGTGCCTTCTGCCCTGCAGCGCTCCGGTTGGCAGCGCTGACCGGATACGCTGCTCTGTTGTGCCCGGCGGGGATGCGATCCGCCTAGCGGGACGTGCCCGCTCGCGGATCGCATCCCGTCCCACTCACCTGTCCCGATCTCCTGCTGGGTCCCGGTGTGCGCGGCCCCGCTCTCTAGGGCGCGCGCGCCAGGGCTCTCAGATTTAAAGGGCCAGCGCACCGCTAATTGGTGCCTGGCCCAATCACCCTAATCAGCGTCCATCTGCTCCTTCTATATAACAACCAACTTCCCCTTTCTGTCCTTGCCGGATCTTGTTGCCTTAGTGCCCTGAGAAAGCGTTTAGTGTGTTCCCAAGCCTGTGTACCCAGACCTTCTGCTGTTGCCCCTGACTACGACTCTTGCTGCCTGCCCTGACCTTCTGCTACGTCCGACCTTGCTCTTGCCTTGTCCCTGTGTACCGCGCCTGTCTCAGCTGTTGAGCGACCTGGGGGTTACCTGCCCTCTGCAAGTCCATCCCGCTTTGCGGCGGGCTCTGGTGAAAACCAGTAACCCCTTAGATTCCGTTCCCCAGGTACGGCCCACGCCATCACCCCACTGACACAGAGGATCCACCGCCAGTGTCCTCGCTGCATACCAGTCCGGATCCTGACATCTGGGAATGTCAGTTAGAGCGTATATATCTCACAAATATGTTTAGGAACACGTAAATTGCTTTGATTTATTATTCACAGGTACTGATTCCAATTTTGTGTCGATATAAGTATCTTAAAAAAAACAACACTGAGTGCGCCCCTAGTGAGGACCGTTTTGAAGGTGCAATAGCGTAAAAAACTATAGGGTCCTTACCCCTAGGTGGTTATGCTCAGGGCACAACACCTACAGTAGCGTCTGGAAAGAAAGATGCAGGAAGGCTGCCACGAGGAACTCCCGGGGGTGACATCAGTCAATCAGGGAGGGAATGATATGGAAATGAAGATCCCATTTCGGGATTGAAACAGGTTGCAATAAAATATTAATTATAAATCTACTGGGTGAAGTGCCTTTTATTTAGAGGAACAATTTTCTATATTTCCATATCAATTTTGTGTCAAGGTAGCCCTTGGATCATGAAGTATATCCCAATGGATCTCACTCCATGTGACCTCCTAGATATGATCACTATTTTGTGTCTTAAAGAGAACTATTCAAAGTTAAATTTTATATAGCAGTTTCTGACACTAGCTTAGTCAGCAGATAATGTTGTTTGCTCCAATTGCTAGAAAATATTCACTCAGTAGGGTCGTTTGCAGGATCAGTATAAGCTTGCAAAGCTGTAAAATGCACACGTTAGGGGATAAGATGTCTGATTGCGGGGGGTCTGGCCACTGGGCTTGCTGGGATTTGTAGTACAAGATAAGGGTTCTAAAGCAATGGAGAGGACCTCACCCAAAAATCAGCCCACAGATCAAGGCATTCCATGCATCCACTACTCTCTCGGTAAAACAATACTTCCTGATATTACTTTTAAACCTTTGCCTCTAATTTATAACTATGTCCTCTTGTGGTAGTTTTTCTTCTTTTAAATATGCTCTCCTCCATTACCATGTTGATTCCCTTTATGTATTTAAAAGTCTCTATCATATTTCCTATGTCCCTTCTTTCTTCCAAGCTGTACATGTTAAGGTCCAGGTATGAAGGAAAAAGAGGAGAAAACACAACAGGGTGCTCCCAGTGTAGTATTTCTTAGAAAAAGATACCCACCACCAATACCCAAGGTGACGTACTGACCTTGAGACGTTGCGCACAGAGGTGTAGGGGGCCTCTGAGGTATGGTGGGGGGTAGGAAGAGAGGAAGATGGTTACAGTCTGCTGCTCTCACCCCTTGTTTTCCGTATTCCCCAGGGAGACGGACAATAATGTGAATGTGGAGAGTGAAAAAATGGGGTTTGTTGAGAGCGCTCCTGAGTGACGACGGCGGTCAAATAAAGCAGAGGTCTGAGCCAGCACTTATGCAGGACTAACGTTTATTGCAAAAAGAAGTCAAACAGGTAAAACAGGACAACGCGTTTCGGCGCTCACTGGCGCCTTCCTCAGCTCCACAATAGTAGCTACAGAAGGAACATATACATATACATAAATGTCAAAATAAATGAATAGAAATACAGAGACCTAAAAAGCACACATTAAAAAAGGTAAATAATGGGGATGACCAGGAGGGTCATAAAACAAGTGGTCTAAAAACAAGTAAAAACCAACAAGTGGAAGAGGACTTGAATGTATAGGCTTATATGGAGGGGGTTGTGAATGCACACCATTTACCATGTCCCTAGGCATGTGGATGCGGACATGGGACATGTGCAGGGGCTTATAACAGGAATGTAGAATGGTGTATTAACAAACAGACAAGTGTTGAAAAGGTGGGAATTGGAACCATGATATGGTGGACCAATCCACCTGACGGTGAAGCAGTGGGCGGGCTGCACCATAATGGTGATTCATATCCATATCCAGCCTAGGGAGGGTTTGGGGGGGGGACTCCATGGCTGTATTGCAGGCAGGCGGGTCCACAGCGCAACGGTAAGATGCCTGGTATCAGGGCTGTGAGCCGGGGTGGGGCATCTGGACGGGGAACGAAGTCTCCCAGAGCACCGTAGGGAGGAGGGTGGGAGGGCTGCGAGCTGGGCTGCGGGCATAAAGTCGGGGAACGTAGGTCCCCAGAGCGCCGCCGGGTAGTTTGGGGGAGGAATGGGTACTTACGTTTGTGTAGTCCTCGCCAGGGTTCCTGCAGACGGGCTTATGGATCCGAAGTGTCGGCGCTCCGTTATATATACGGGTGCCACCACTTGGACTCTGCGACGCGGCATGTGAGGTCCCTTCCAGCCGTGCACACTGAGTGACGCGGCGTGAAGGAAGTCACTTCCGGTCATGCGCTGTAGATAGCGGGATCGCCTGTAATGCCGGGAGAGTGTGGCAGCCACATGTGGTAGCTGATATGCGCGGCAGGCGCATGTTGTGGTTGATAAGCACATGGTGGGGCGCAGTTGGTGTCTGGTACAGACCTCAAAATTGCTCCCAGGGTGGGGTGGGATGGATGTAGGGAACAGAGCCGTTAAATAAAGGATCTGAATGACTGGATTTGATGGATGTTGTCCTGGGGGTGTGTCAGGGGCAAGTGTGTATGGAGGGGTGGGGACTGGAAGGTCTGGCTGGGAAGGGACAGGGGGAGGGTGGAGGGGTTGGTCAGGGTGGGATATGATGGGGCGAGGTGGGGGTGGAAGGGTGGCTGGTGTGAGTCAGGGTGGGGCAGAGTCAGAGGGGTAATGGAGGGGGTGGGGGGAGGAGCCGGGGGGGCAGGGGAGGAGAGCCACAAGGGTGGACAGCGGAAGGGACATGGATGGGGGTGGGAGGGAGAGAGGGGGGGGAAGGGGTTGCACATGGAGGTGTGATCATAACTATGCATTCATTTAAACCGTCCGGCATTAGGCATTTCAATTTGTAGATCCAATAGGCTTCCCGTTTGTTCAGGGCTGCTTGTCTGTTGTCCAATTCAGCGGGGATGTGTTCGATGGGCGTGATCTTCAAACACGAGAAGTCCTTGCTGTGGTCTTCCAGGATGTGTCTTGACACACACTGTTTTAAATAGCCTATTTGATAGTTGTGTCTGTGGCCGTTGAGACGTTTCCTTAGGGTCTGGGTGGTCCTGCCGATGTAGTAGGTGCCGCATACACAGTCAATCAAATATATGACAAACGAGGACCCGCAGTCCATATGTGACTGTATTTTGAATGTCGTGGTAATGTATTTTGAAGTAAAGGATTGTCTTCCGTGTAGAATGGTTTGGCAACAGAGGCATCCTTTGCTCCCACATCTGTAGGATCCCGGAGTGAGGGTGTGTAGCTTTTTCATTTTCCCTTTTCTTAAACGTCTCGGAGCAAGTATGTTCTTGATGATTTGCCCCCGCTGGAAGGTCAATCCAGGTCTTTTTGGGATCAGGTTCTTTAAGATCGGATCTATTAGGAACATTCATCAGACCTCTGCTTTATTTGACCGCCGTCGTCACACAGGAGCACTCTCAACAAACCCCATTTTTTAACTCTCCACATTCATGTTAAGGTCCATTAACCTTTCCTGGTAAGTTTTATCCTGCAATCCATGTACTAGTTTAGTAGCTCTTCTCTGAAATCTCTCTAAAGTATCTATATCCTTTTGGAGATACAGTCTCCAGTACTGTGCACAATACTCCAAGTGAGGCCTCACCAGTGTTCTGTACAGCAGCATGAGCACTTCCCTGTTTCTACTGCTTATACCTCTCCCTATACATCCAAGCATTTTGCTAGCATGTCCTGCTGCTCTATTACATTGTCTTCCTACCTTTAAGTCTTCTGAAATAATTGATCCTAAATCCCTCTCCTCAAATACTGAGGTCAGGACTGTGTCACATATTCTTTATTCTGCCTGAGTGTTTTTATGCCCCAGGTGCATTATTTTGCACTTATCCACATTAAATTTCAGTTGCCAGAGTTCTGACCATTCTTCTAGTTTGCCTAAATCCTTTTCCATATGGCGTATCCCTCCAGGAACATCAACCCTGTTACATATCTATATGTCATCAGCAAAAAGACATACCTTACCATCGAGACCTTTTGCGATATCACTAATGAAGATATTAACCCCTTAAGGACACAGCCCATTTTCACCTCTAGGACGCAGCCCTTTTTTGCACATCTGACCACTGTCACTTTAAACATTAATAACTCTGGAATGCTTTTACTTATCAATCTGATTCCGAGATTGTTTTTTCGTGACATATTCTACTTTAACATAGTGGTAAATTTTTGTGGTAACTTGCATCCTTTCTTGGTGAAAAATCCCAAAATTTGATGAAAAAATTGAAAATTTTGCATTTTTCTAACTTTGAAGCTCTCTGTTTGTAAGGAAAATTGATATTCCAAATATTATTTTTTTTGGATTCACATATACAATATGTCTACTTTATATTTTAATCATAAAATTGACATGTTTTTACTTTTGGAAGACACCAGAGGGCTTCAAAGTTCAGCAGCAATTTTACAATTTTTCACAAAATTTTCAAACTCGCTATTTTTCATGGACCAGTTCAGGTTTGAAGTGGATTTGAAGGGTCTTCATATTAGAAATACCCCATAAATGACCCCATTACAAAAACTGCACCCCCCAAAGTATTCAAAATGACATTCAGTAAGTGTTTTAACCCTTTAGGTGTTTCACGGTAAAAGCAGCAAAGTGAAGGAGAAAATTCAAAATCTTCATTTTTTACACTTGCATGTTCTTGTAGACCCAATTTTTGAATTTTTACAAGGGGTAAAAGGATAAAATTTATACTTGAATTTGTAGCCCAATTTCTCTCGAGTAAGCACATACCTCATATGTCTATGTAAAGTGTTCGGCGGGCGCAGTAGAGGGCTCAGAAGCGAAGGAGCGACAAGGGGATTTTGGAGAGTACGTTTTTCTGAAATGGTTTTTTGGGGGCATGTTGCATTTAGGAAGCCCCTATGGTGCCAAAACAGCAAATAAAAAAAACATGGCATACCATTTTGGAAACTAGACCCCTTGAGGAACGTAAAAAGGAATTAAGTGAGCCTTAATACCCCACAGGTGTTTCATGACTTTTGCATATGTAAAAAAAAAAAAAAAAAATTTCACTAAAATGTGTGTTTCCCCCAAAAATTTCACATTTTTGCAAGGGTTAATAGCAGAAAATACCCCCCAAAATTTGTAACCCCATCTCTTCTGAGTATGGAGGTACCCCATAAGTTGACCTGAAGTGCATTACGGGCGAACTACAATGCTCAGAAGAGAAGGAGTCATATTTGGCTTTTTGAGAGCAAATTTTGCTCGGGGGGCATGTCACATTTAGGAAGCCCCTATGGTGCCAGGACAGCAAAAAAAAACGACATGGCATACCATTTTGGAAACTAGACTCCTTGAGGAACGTAACAAGGAATAAAGTGAACCTTAATACCCCACAGGTGTTTCACGACTTTTGCATATGTAAAAAAAATAATTTTTTTTTACCAAAAATGCTTGATTTAGCAAAAATTTAACATTTTTAAAAAAGGTAATAGCAGAAAATACCCCCCAACATTTGAAGCCCAATTTCTCCCGATTCAGAAGACACCCAATATGGGGATGAAAAGTGCTCTGCTGGCGCACTACAGGTCTCAGAAGAGAAGGAGTCATATTTGGCTTTTTGGAAGCAAATTTTGCTCTGGGGGCATGCCGCATTTAGGAAGCACCTATGGTGCCAGGACAGAAAAAAAAACCACATGGCATACCATTTTGGAAACTAGACCCCTTGGGGAACGTAACAAGGGGTAAAGTGAACCTTAATACCCCACAGGTGTTTCACGACTTTTGCATATGTAAAAAAAAAATATTTTTTTTACACTAAAATGCTTGTTTTCCCCCAAATTTTACATTTTTACAAGGGATAATAGCAGAAAATACCCCCCCAAAATTTGTAACCCCATCTCTTCTGAGTATGGAAATACCCAATAAGTGGACGTGAAGTGCACTGGGGGCGAACTACAATGCTCAGAAGAGAAGGAGCATCATTGAGCTTTTGGAGAGAGAATTTGGCCATGTGCATTTCCAAAGCCCCCCGTGGTGCCAGAACAGTGGACCCCCCACATGTGACCCCATTTTTAAAACTACACCCCTCACGGAAGGTAATAAGGGGTGCAGGGAGAATTTACACCCCACTGGCATTTGACGTATCTTTGGAACAGTGGGCTGTGTAAATTAAAAATTTTATTTTTCATTTTCACAGACCCCTGTTTCAAAGATCTCAGACACCTGTGGGGTGTAAATGCTCACTGTACCCCTTGTTACATTCCGTGAGGGGTGTAGTTTCCAAAATGGGGTCACATGTGGGTATTTATTGTTTTGCACTTATGTCAGAACCACTGTAAAATCAGCCACCCCTGTGTAAATCACCAATTTAGACCTCAAATTTACATGGTGCACTCTCCCTTCTGAGCCTTGTTGTGCGTCCCCAGAACACTTTGCGCCCACATATGGGGTATCTCCTTCCTCAGGAGAAATTGCGTTACAAACTTTGGAGGCTTTTTTTCTTTTACCGCTTGTGAAATTTTAAAGTATGGGGCAACACCAGTATGTTAGTGTACAAAAATGTTTTTTTTTTTACACTAACATGCTGGTGTAGACCCCAACTTTACCTTTTCATAAGGGGTAAAAGGAGAAAAAGCCCCCCAAAATTTGTTAGGCAATTTCTCCCGAGTACGGCGATACCCCATATGTGGCCCTAAACTGTTGCCTTGAAATACGCCAGGGCTCCAAAGTGAGAGCGCCATGTGCATTTGAGGCCCAAATTAGGGATTTGCATAGGGGTGGACATAGGGGTATTCTAAGCCAGTGATTCCCAAACAGGGTGCCTCCAGCTGTTGCTAAACTCCCAGCATGCTTGGACAGTCAATGGCTGTCCGGAAATGCTGGGAGTTTTTGTTTTGCAACAGCTGGAGGTTCCGTTTTGGAAACACTGCTGTAGGATACGTTTTTCATTTTTATTGGGGGGGAAGGGGTGGTGGGGGGGGGGGGCAGTGTACGTGTGTATATGTAGTGTTTTACTCTTTATTTTATGTAAGTGTAGTGTTTTTAGGTTACATTCACACTGACGGCGGATTACACTGAGTCTCCCGCTAGGAGTTTGAGCTGCGGCTGCTGCAGCTCAAACCTGAAGCAGGGAATTCACTGTAATCCGCCGCCAGTGTGAATGTAACCTGTACATTCACATGGGAAGGGGGGGGGCAAAACTACAACTCCCAGCATGCACTGACAGAACGTGCATGCTGGGAGTTGTAGTTTTGCAACAGCTGGAGGCACACTGGAAAATACTGAGTTGGGTAATAGAACCTATTACCTAACTCGGTATTTCCCAACCAGTGTGCCTCCAGCTGTTGCAGAACTACAACTCTCAGCATGTACTGATTGCCAAAGAGAATGCTGGGAGATGTAGTTATGCAACAGCTGGATGCACGCAAGTACAACTCCCAGCATGCCGAGACAGCCATTTGCTGTTCCTGAATGCTGGGAGTTGTAGTTTTGCAAGATTTAGAGGGGTTCAGGCTGGAGATCACTGACAGTGGTCTCTAAACTGTGGCCCTCCAGATGTTGCAAAACTACAAATCTCAGCATGCTAAGACAGCAAACTGCTGTCTGAGCATGCTGGGAGTTGTAGTTTTGTAATATCTGGAGGGCTACAGTTTAGAGACCACTGTCAGTGATCTCTAGCCTGAACCCCTCTAAATCTTGCAAAACTACAACTCCCAGCATGCCAACACAGCAAACAGCTGTCAAGGCATAGTGGGAGTTGTAGTTTTGCAACATCTGGAGGGCGACAGTTTAGAGACCACTCTCTAAACTGTCGCCCTGCAGATGTTGCTAGGCAACAGACTCTGCACACGCGGCGTCATACTTACCTCCACCGCCGCCGTGATCACAGCCGCCGCCGCCGCCGCCGGGTAAGTGATCGCCGCCGCCGCCGCTACTGCACGGTTCCCCCCCGCTGTGCCCGGACACCGATGGGCGGGCATAGCGCGGGGAACCGAACTTTAACCCCCCCGCCCCCAGTCTGCTATTGGTCGGCCGCTCCGCCGATCAATAGCAGGGATAGGAGGGGTGGCAACCCTGCCACCTCACTCCTATCTCTTCAAGGGGGATCGAGGGTGTCTTGGACACCCCCGATCCCCCTTATTTTATCGCGGCGCCGCGATTGATGGGCAGGGGGAGAGCGCTCCCCCTGCAAACACCATAGATGCCGTGATCAGACTGATCACGGCATCTATGGGGTTAATGCTGCCGGGACCGGCGCGATCGCGGCCCCGGCAGCTGCGGTGGGACTCCGGCTGTGATTGACAGCTGAGTCCCACCCGCGATCTCCTGCGCTGCCCGCGGCAGAGCAGGAGATCGCTTGGACGTATGCATACGTCCATTTGCGCGAACGTGTAATTCGCCTGGACGTATGCATACGTCCAATAGCGGGAAGGGGTTAAATAAAATTGGTCCCAGTACAGATCCCTGAGGTACCCCACTGGTAACAAGACCTTGCTCTGAATGTTCTACATTGACTACAACCCTCTGTTGTCGGTCACTCAGCCACTGCCTTATCCACTCAACAATATGGGAGTCCAAGCTCAATGACTGTAGTTTATTGTTAAGTCTTCAATGTGGGACAGTGTCAAAAGCCTTACTAAAATCTAGATATGCGATGTCTACTGCCCCTCTGCCATCTATTATTTTAGTCACCCAGTCAAAAAAATCAATAAGATTTGTTTGGTATGATCTCCCTGAAGTAAACCCATGTTGTTTTTCATCTTGCAATCCATGGGATTTTAGATGTTCCACAATCCTATCCTTTAGTAAGTGTTCCATTAATTTCCCCACTATTGATGTCAGACTTACTGGCATATAGTTGCTTGATTTCTCCCTACTAGCTTTCTTGTTGTTACACCGAGCGCTCCGGGTCCCTGCTCCTCCCCGGAGCGCTCGCGGCGTTCTCCTCTCTGCAGCGCCCCGGTCAGACCCGCTGACCGGGAGCGCTGCACTGACACTCACGACAGGGATGCGATTCGCATAGCGGGACGCGCCTGCTCGCGAATCGCATCCCAAGCCACTTACCTGTTCCGGTCCCCGGCTGTCACGTTCTGGCGTGCGCGGCTTCACTCTCTAGGGCGCGTGCGCGCCAGCTCTCTAAGATTTAAAGGGCCAGTGCACCAATGATTGGTGCCTGGCCCAATCAGTCTAATTGGCTCCCACCTGCTCCCTGCTCATATAACCTCACTTCCCCTTCACTGCTTTGCCGGATCTTGTTGCCTTGTGCCAGAGAAAGCGTTTAGTGTATGTCCCAAGCCTGTGTTCCAGACCTTCTGCTGTTGCCCCTGACTACAACCTATGCTGCCCGCCCTGACCTTCTGCTACGTCCGACCTTGCTCTTGCCTTGTCCTTTTGTACCGCGCCTGTCTCAGCAGTCAGAGAGGTTGAGCCGTTACTGGTGGATATGATCTGGTTGCTACCGCCACAGCAAGACCATCCCGCTTTGCGGCGGGCTCTGGTGAATACCAGTAGCAACTTAGAACCGGTCCACCAGTACGGTCCACTCCAATCCTTCTCTGACACAGAGGATCCACCTCCAGCCTGCCGAATCATAACACTTGTGAATGGGCACGACATTTGCTATTTTCCAATCTTCCTGGACAACTCCTGTATCTCTCTCTCTGTCCTTCTTTTGGTCTGTGTCCGTCTATTTAATACATTTTATTCATACTTTTCATAGTCTCTGTGACATGACTGAAAACGTTAATATGTGCCCAAAAAGCACATGCTTCTACGTTAATGTAGCAGAGGTCACTCCGATCTGCTACGTTAATGTAGTAGGCTTGCAGTAATGTCAGGCTGTTGCTGCTTAGTTAGTATCTGGCTGAGAACGAAAATGTGGGGAACCTCACACATTTTAGAAAAAATAAATAAAAAAAACACACAGAATTGCTCGTATTTTCATTCTAAGCCAGATACCAGCCAAGCAGCAACAGCCTGATGTTACAAGGGTGGTTGAGGACCATTGTTACTGGCCCTCCCCAGCCTAAATAACGCCAGCCAGTTACCTCCTAGGCCCAGGGGCACCATATTTAAAGGGGTACTACCGTGGAAATTTTTTTTTTTTAATCAACTGGTGCCAGAAAGTTAAACAGATTTGTAAATCACTTCTATTAAAAAATCTTAATCCTTCCAGTACTTTTTAGGGGCTGTATACTAAAGATAAATCCAAAAAAGAAATGCATTTCCTGTGATGTCCTGACCACAGTGCTCTCTGCTGACCTCTGCTGTCCATTTTAGAAACTGGAGAAAATCCCCATAGCAAACATATGCTTCTCTGGACAGTTCCTAAAATGGACAGCAGAGGTCAGCAGAGAGCACTGTGGTCAGGACATCACAGGAAATGCATTTCTTTTTGGATTTCTCTTTAGTATACAGCCCCTAAAAAGTACTGGAAGGATTAAGATTTTTTAATAGAAGTGATTTACAAGTCTGTTTAACTTTCTGGCACCAGTTGATTTAAAAAAAAAAAAAAAGTTTTCCACGGTAGTACCCCTTTAATGCTCTGGGCCTGTTGGTATCGGCTCTTCCCAGTAACCCTGTGGCAGTGGTTACCAGGGTAATAATTGAGGGTTAGCGCTAGCTGTTTTGGGGGCTTCAACTAAGCCCCAGCTTAGTAATGGACTCCGTCTATAAGACAGCTTCCACTACTAAGCCTTAAAAGCAATTTAAAAAAAAACACAAGTGAAAACATTTTTTTTTTAGAAAACAAACACCCCCCACAGCCCTCATTAACTATTTAAAAAAAAAAACGCAGGTCATCGCCATAGTCCACCAAATCTGACGACGTTCTCGGAATTCACGTATCTGAAACGAAAAGATAAGAAAACGGGTTAGTACATTTTTGAGTGTTCCTCCCTGGATATCCTGACTTACCACCCTCATTCCAGCTCTGTCATCTTCCAGTGTAGCTCCATGTCTAGTGACGGAGCGGGAACAGAGGTTGGTAAGTGGTCTTCTGATCACCGTATACAGCCATCTATATAGATGGCTGTATACCCCTAATGAACAAACCAATGCAGCTCAGGGCACACTCAGCTCTGCAACATTAACCTAGTAGAGCTCAATGGCCTCTGCTACATTAACGTAGCAGAACGCAACTGTCTCCACTACCTTAATGTACCAGAGTGCAGTGGCCCTTGCTACATTAATGTAGAAGGAATTACTCACCTTTACTATGCTAAAGTAGCAAAGCACAATTGCCTAGGCTACTTTAGCATAGCAGAGCGCAATGGCTTCTTCTTCATTAACGTAGAAGGACATACTTCTAGCTTAGATTGTAGCGTAGTATGCGTAGCTTAGGTTTTAAAGTGTAATGACCTAGGTTAGATTTTAAAGTAAAGGGACTACAACTCCCAGCACAATGGCCTCTGCTACTTTAATGTAGCAGAGCGCAATGGCTTTTGCTACATTAACGTAGGAGATGGCAACTGCCTCTGCTACATTAACGTAGCAGAGCACAGTGGCATCTGCATCATTAATGTAGAAGGACGTACTCTCCTCTGCTATTTTAGCGTAGCAGAACTGCCTCTGCTACATTAACGTAGGAGAGCACAGTCGCCTCTGCTGCTTTAATGTAGAAGAACACAATGGCCTCTGCTACTTTAATGTAGCAGGGCGCAATGGCCTCTGCTACTGTTGCAAAACTACAACTCCCATCCTGCCTGTACAGCCTTTGGCTGCCTGGGCATGCTAGGAGTTGTAGCCCCTTCACTGTATGACTCAGCTACGCTACAACCCTTTGCTACATTCCCTAAAGTACGTTCCATCTGTCTGTAAAACTAAGCTAGTTACGCTACACTTGTGTAAAACTACGGTAACCTTACGCTACACTACACTGTGTAAAACTACGCTAACAATATGCAACACTAACTATGCCTTAGGCTGCCTTTACTTTAAAATCTAACCTACGTCCTTTCACTTTAAAACCTAAGGTACGCTAACTATGTTAAATCTAAGCTAGCTACACTACACTGATGTTAAACTACGGTAACCCTACCTTTACACTACGTTAAATACACTTGTCTCCCTCCCCGCCTGTTCCACTACACTACCTACTCTAACTACGCACCAGGAGTCCGTAGTAAATTGTGCATGTGCTCACAGTTTACTACGGACTCCCCTGACTAGCACCAGCTCTGCGCTAACGGCGCAGTCCCTAGAAAACTGGGAGCGCATGCAGAAAACTTTACATCACCAGTTCAAATCGAACCAATCCGAACCGTGATTTCTGAAAAGTTTGGCAAGTCTGGCAAACCAAACTTTTCAAAAGTTTGCTCATCTCTACGGTTCAGGAGTTTAGATACCAGTAGATATAAACATAAACAGATATTCACTTTTATAGTATAGATACTATTTTATCAGTAATGCACATTAAAGAAAGTATATGATGTTAAACATTATGTGGATTTTTTTTTTAGACCACTAATAAGAAAAAATCCAGAGCTACAAGACAATTATACATGGATTTCTAATCATCTAGAAGACTGTACAAGTAACCAAGGACCTTGTGGTAACAGAAAAAACAATAAAAATTATTTTTACAAACAAGTACAATTTACATGAAACACAACTCCATCTTGTACCTGTCCCTACAGCTATTGCCTGTGTGTCTCTGTGTGGAGACCAAATACAGAAAGTGTGGGCTGGACAAGCAGGACTATGCAGACTCCTGGCTTATCAATCATCCTGCTGTATGGGTTGGAAGCATGTCACAAAGCCTCACTGCACAGAGCCCTGATTGTCACATTTGGTCTGCTCACAGAGACACACAGGCAATAGCTGCGAGGACAAAAATATAAAAAAAATTTAAACAATGTATATTACAAATATACATATAGAAGGAGATTTATCAAGGGATTTAGAGTTTTTTTTTTTTTGCTTACAAAAGTCACACCAAAAGTCGCACGTGCGCGTAAGCAACTTTTTGGGCGACTTTTGTAGGTAAGCAAAAAATATACCAATCTGCCCTACCTAAGCAATGCTGCCTGCTTTCCTGGCTTCTTTGTCACCTGCCTGTGCCGCACTCCTAGCATGCCCTTACAGTAAGAACATGCTGGGTGTTGTAGTGGTGCAGCATGGGCGGGCAGAAGCTTGTCACCTGCCCGCACATCTCCCGCCCACCCGTGCTGCACCACTACAACTCCCTGCATGTCCTTATTGTAAAGGCATGCTGGGAGTTGTAGTCCTGCAGTGCAGGCATGTGGAAGATGTGCGGGCGGGTGACAAGCTTGTCACATCTTCCGCCCACCAGCGCCGAACCACTACAACTCCCAGCATGTTCTTATTGTAACAGCATGTTGGGAGTTGTAGTCCTGTGTCACCCGCCTGCACATCTTCCGCCCGCCTGCGCTGCACCACTACAACTCCCAGCATGTCCTTATTGTAAGGGCATGTTGGGAGTTGTAGTCCTGCGGTGTGGGCAGGCGGGAGATGTGCGGGCAGGTGACAAGCTTGCAACCCTCCCGCCCATCTCCCGCCCACGCAACAGGACTACAACTCCCAGCATGCCCTTACAGTAAGGACATGCTGAGAGTTGAAGTCCTGCAGCGGGGGCGGGTGATAAGCTTGTCAGCTGACCCCCCCCCCCTGCTGCACGCTGGGAGTTGTAGTCATGCGGCAGGGAGGGTGACAAGCACATCTCTTGCCTGCAGTGTTAAAAGACTACAACTCCCAGCATGTAGGGAAGGCATGCAGGGAGTTGTGGTTATGCAGCGAGGTAAAGGAGAGATTGTTGGGGAGTGCTTTTTTAAAATAAAAGTTGTTTTAAACATGTTGTGTTTTTTTATTTATTTTTTATTTACTTTACAGGCTTAGTAGTGAAAGCTGTCTTATAGACAGAATCCATTACTAAGCCAGGGCTTAGCGTTAGCCCCAAAAATAGCTAGCACTAACCTCCTCCAATTATTATCCCGGTACCCACCACCACAGGCGTGCTGGGAAGAGCCGGTACCAGTAGGCCCGGAGCGTCAAAAATGGCGCTCCTGTGTCTGGGTGGTAACAGGCTGGCATTATTTAGGCTGGGGAGGGCCAGTAACAATGGTCCTCGCCCACCCTGGTAATGTCAGGCTGTTGCTGCTTGGTTGGTATCATGCTAAGAATGAAAATAGGGCGAACCCTACGCAGTTTTTTTTTTTATTTATTTATGAAAAAACGTGTGGGGTTCCCCCTATTTTTATTCTAAGCCAGATACCAACCAAGCAGCAATGGCCTGACTATACCAGGGTGTGCGAGGACCATTGTTACTGGCCCTCCCCAGCCTAAATAACGCCAGCCTGTTACCGCCTAGGCCCAAGAGCGCCATTTTTGATGCTCTGGGCCTCTTGGTACCGGCTCTTCCGAGCACCCCTGTGGCGGTGGGTACCGGGGTAATAGTTGGGGGTTAGAGCTAGCTGTAATTGTGGCTAATTCTAAGCCATGGCTTTGTAATGTACTCCTTCTATAAGATATCTTCCACTACTAAGCCTGTTAAGTAAATAAATAAAAAAGCTGCTAAGCCTGTTATGTTTTATAAATGTGTTTATTTTATTTATTTACTTATTTTAAAAAATACTCCCACACAAAACCTCGGTAACCATTTTATTAATATTAAGCAAAAAAAAAAAAAACACTGGTTATCATAGTAGTCCCCCAAATCTGAAGTAGTCCACAGGATACACAGATCTAAAATGAGAAGAAAAAAAACAAACAAAAAATGGGTTAATACATTTAGGGTGGAAAAAGTGGTAAAAAATGTAATAAACACACACACACACACACACACACACACACACACATTACAGTGTATGTGTATGTATGTATGTATGTATATACATATATAGTGAGAAAGTGAAAGGCATCGTGGTGGATGGGTGATATGTGTCACCAAGGCTCCTGGCTTTGATGAAGTAAGAGCCAGTATTATTCAGTGTCTGTACTGCAATGCAGACTGACACTATGGCCGTAGTATGGCTGGAAGGCCAATCCAGGATGGCCTTAAAGCTAGGCTGCCTCACCAGCTGAGGGGGATTTGCTAGTTGCAGCTCACAGTGCCAGAGAAAGCTGTATGTGGAGTTCTTCCCTGTGGTTGCTCCAAGAGTGGAAGTTGCTGAACAGCCCAGCTGGAGGTCTGGAAAAGTCTTGCTTGATGCCGCATGGCATGAACTCAGGTGTGAACAAACACCTAGGAAATACAGGTGGACTTTTGTTATGTTTTCCTTTGTTCTGCGTTTAAAGACTATTTGCCATGTGCCGAGCGTGAATAAGACACTGAACTTTGATTTATAAGAACTGTCTCCTTGCCTCTATACTGCAACTGCATCTATCTGCAAGAGCGAGTCACCCCATCTGGTGGAGGATGTGGGCAATGCAGTGAGGTCAGCGTTTGAGTTGCAGCACGCTGTCTGCTAAGAACTGAGCCTGGGATAACCTGTTGGAGTGGTTGCTAGTGGCAACATCCCTGCCGACAAGTGTCATCAAAATGGAGGCAGTTATAAAAGCACTCAACAGGAGTCCACCAAGCAACAGCAGGAGGCCTACAAGCACCAGCAGGAGACCAACCAGCTACTGCTACAGCAGGTGATGGCGCTTCAAACTGCAGCAACGACCTGGACCACCCCTGATGCCCGGAAGGCTGTTCGGATGGGTATGCCAAAGATAACTCCCGCGGATGATGTTGAGTCCTACCTGGCGGTCTTTGAAAAAGTGGCCGTGAGGGAGAGGTTACTCCGGGACTAGTGGGCTGCTGATTATGACACCGTCAAGGGTGAGATCTTGGCAAGACGGGCGTAAATGTGTGGGTCCGGGCCCAGCGAGTAAGGCAGTGGGTATATAAATGAAAACAAAAAGTTCTTTCAGCTCACCTCCTCCACGGTCTGCACGGACTTCAAGCCTGGCCCGGCTTCATACGTGTAAGCAATTGAAGAACGAGGTAGTCCAGCAGTACCTTTAAAATTTTGAATCTTTATTCGTTTCTTTAAAATCCAGAGCACACTCCAAACACCATCACCATGCCGGCAGGCGACTCACATGGACGTGTTTCGAACGCATGCGCGTTCTTGATCATGCGTATGCGTTCAAAACGCATCCATGTGAATCGCCTGCCGGCATGGTGATAGTGTGCTCTGTATTTTAAAGAAATGAATAAAGATTCAACATTTTAAAGGTACTGCTGGATTACCTAGTGGGTATATAAGTCTGCTGAGCCTGTCTGGCCGTAATATTATGACTTATTGCAGCGGCTGCAGAAGTGGCTGCAGCCGGAGGTCCTGAGTCCCACTGCCATGCTGGACCAACTCCTGGCCGATATGTTCTGGAGGGCTCTGCCTTACAACCTCCAGAGCTGGATTGGCCAGGCGTCACCTAGCAATGCTTTGGGTATGGTAGACCGCGTGGAGAGGTACAAGGCCACCACCCAACTGTGGGAGGGGGCGGTTGAATCCAGGAGGTCCCCACCCTTGCCCAGGCATATGAAAAGCCCAAAAAACCCTGCCCCGTTGTTATGTTGGGACTGTAATGAACCTGGACATGTTAAGGCTAATTGTCCCCGGTGACAGGAACTGATGCACGCAAACTATGCGCTACGGCCATCCCTGTATGCCCAGAGACTGGGCCACAGGTATCCCCAGGGCAGGAAACTCGGGTCACCTCTGCCAGGTGAAGGTGGGAGGTTGTGGCCGTTGCTACAAAGCTACCACATGAACTGATTATTGGGAGAGACTTTCCAGAGTTTGTGTCTTTGTGGTCCCAGTTAAGAACTCCTCAGACCTGTGAGGCAGGGGTGTCCCCAATAGACTGGCCCTACTCAGGGGTGACCCTGGAACCCTGGGAACTTGAGTCAGAAGCAACCACGGTTGGAGTGACCACTCCTACAGTGGAAGAGACGGAATCATCTCCACTGCAAGTGATGGTAGGAGATGTAGAGGAGCTGCCGTCAGATCCCGAGTTTGCAGACCTCAATGTCTACGGAGAAAAATTCGGTACAGCACAGCACCAAGACCCGACATTATCGCAGGCCTGGGAAAATGTCTTAGTTGTAGAAGGTGCACCACAACAACCGGGGGACTAGACTGTGTACCCCCGCTTTGTAGTCCATCAGGGGATGCTGTACCTGGTAAATCAGGTGCAGGGTGAGAATGGGGAACAATTGGTGGTGCCTAAAGCGTATCGGAGACTGGTGTTAGAGTTAGCCCATCAACATGTTCTAGGGGGCCCCTGGGCCAGCAGAAGACGCAGGACCAAATTTTGCAGTGTTTTTACTGGCCCAGTGTGTAGTAAGAGGTCAAGAGGTATTGTGAATCCTGTCCAACATGTCAAATAACTAGCCCCCAGCCACGTTACCATAATCCCCTGGTTCCCCTTATGATTATTGAGGTCCCATTTGAACGGATCGCTATGGATCTGGTAGGTCCGTTGCCAAAATCTGCTAGGGGGCACCAACACATCCTGGTAGTCCTGGACTATGCGACTAGGTATCCCTTGGAGCTGCCTCTTCGACATACCTTGGCCAAACTCATAGCTAAGGAGCTAATGGAGATGTTTTCCCGAGTGGGCTTACCTAAAGAGGTGTTGACTGACCAAGGCACCCCGTTTATGAAAGAACCTAGTAAGTTACTGCAGGTAAAACAGCTACAGACCTCCATGTATCACCTGCAAATGGACGGCCTGGAAGAAACGTTTAACCAAACATTTAAAAAATTTGTTGAAGCGGGTGGTGGCTAGAGATTGGAAAAATTGGGACCTTTTACTACCTTTACTGGGTTCTCGCCCTTTGAACTGCTATACGGAAGACATCCACGTGGTCTGTTGGACATAGCTAAAGAGTCATGGGAACAACAGCCCACACCACACAAGTGTGTAATTGAGTATGCCATGCAGTTGCCGGAATGGATGGAAACAGTGTTGCCCTTGGTTAGGCAACATATGGAGGCAGCTCAGCGAGCTCAGAGCAGAGTTTATAATCGCCAGGCTCAGGTTCAGAATTTTAACCCGGGAGATCGGGTTCTGGTTCTGGTTCCAACAATCGACAGTAAATTTCTGGCTAGGTGGCAAGGTCCCTATGAAGTGATCAAAAAGGTAGGTGAGGTGACATACATGGTACACCAGCCTGGGCGAAGGAAGCCAGAGCAAGTGTACCATGTAAACCTGTTGAAACCTTGGAAAGATAGGGAGACTGATATGGATGACAGCCCCTGGCCAGGTTTGTTCTGATGGAGTTTCCCGTCCCTCAGTCTGGTGCGAGGGAAGCGGTTGCCACAGTGAAAATTGCTGACAGCCTTTCCTTTCAACAGAGGCCAGGGAGTTCATCAGTAGGAACACTGATGTGTTCTCAGACTTTCCTGGGCATACTTCTGTCATCTGCCATTACATTGTCACCGAACCACAGGTAAAAATACGGTTAAAACCATACCGGGTACCTGAGTCGCGGCGACAAGCCATTTCAGAAGAAGTACAGCAGTTGTTAAAGCTGGATGTCATCGAGGAATCAAAGAGTAAGTGGGCCAGTCCGATAGTCCTAATACCCAAGCCAGACTGTACGTTGAGGTTCTGCAACGACTTCCGCAAACTTAATGCGGTGTCCAAGCTCGATGCATACCTCATGCCCCGAGTTGATGAGCTTATTGAAAGGCTAGGACAGGCTCAGTATTTTTCTGATTTGGATCTCACTAAAGGGTACTGGCAGGTCCCTTTGATGGAGGCTGCCAAAGAGAAAACAGCCTTTTTTACACCAGAAGGTTTGTTCCAGTACAAGGTGTTACCCTTTGGTTTACATGGTGCCCCCGCTACGTTTCAAAGGCTAATGGATATTGTACTTCGGCCACATTGTTGGTATGCCTCAGCTTATCTGGACGATATCATCCACAGTACAGACTGGAAAAGTTGCCTTCCAAAAGTACAGGCAATGGTAGACTCCCTAAGGAAGGCCAGGTTAACTGCTAACCCCAAAAAGTGTGCCATAGGGTTGATAGAGACCAAATACCTGGGGTATGTCATTAGGTGTGGAGTTTTCAAACCCCAGGTAAACAAAATATCGGCCATCCGGAATTGGCCCTGACCTGTCACTACCCGACAGGTGAAGTCGTTCCTAGGAATGGTGGGTTACTATATTATGATCTTCCCAGTGCTTGCTCCCAAAAGTGTAAGCTACTGAACAGCCTAGCTGGAGGCCTGGAAAAGTCTTGCTTGATGCCGCATGGCATGAACTACAGGTGGAATTTTGTTACATTTTTCTTTGTTCTGTGTTTAAAGACTGTTTGCCGTGTGCTGAGTGTGAATAAAACACTGAACTTTGATTTATAAGCACTGTCTCCTTGCTTCTATACTGCAACTGCACCTATCTGCAAGAGTGAGTTTTTTTCACAGCTGCGACTTGAGCTGGGGTTACAAAGACTGGTTTTTGCTTATACGTGCTAAAAAATGGAATTCAAAAGTGATTTATTGTTTTTTGCTTATGTGAGCTAAATTTATCAACCCCCTGTGATACTATAATTAATACGTCATACATAAGCAAAACCATAGCAAGAAAAAAAATGCCTACAGAACTTGCTTACCAAAGCAACAATGATAAATGTCCTTCATAATGTTATTTTCTACATTATGTAAAAAAGTTTTTGCTAATGACAGATTAACTTAAATTTTTATAAAATGAGTTAATATCAGGTTATGGGCGGGATGATACAGTCAGGGAGTGTGTAATAAGCATACAAGCCTCTCACTGTAAAACTTTCACACCCCTTGACTGTATAACCCTGCCTATGACTTAATATTTACTCCCATTACTAAAACTAAGTTCATGCCCATTTGACTAATTCTGAGTTGTCAGGCAAACTATGAACCCTCCTATCTCTGGAATAGGAGGGCACATCAAAAAACTGTTAAAAGGTGTGGGATCGGGTCACCCTAAGCTGTTTGATGACAGCAAAATCTAAACATTTTTGGGTTGGCGACAGGTCCTCTTTAATGAGCCTAGAAATTTTTAAAGTGTGTCAAAAATCTGCTGACAATGCCGTATACATGTTATATAATGGCCAGAAATAGTGCCGCTTCTCATGTAAACATAGGTTTTCCTGAAAAGTCACCTGAAATTACAGGTACGCTTTGTAGCCAACTTCTCATTTCCAAAATACAAGCACATTTTTGTTTCCTTCTCTTGAATGCAAATCCTGGAGTGACTACAGGCCTAATGACCAAAATGTATATTATCATAGCAAACTTTAGGTCTGTAGACCCTTGGTCGGGCTGAGACTTGTGATCTTGATACAGACACAAAAATTAAAGGGGAACACCGGTGGAAACAAGTGGAAAACGAAGGCTTTAAAATCAACTGGTGCCAGAAAGTTAAACAGATTTGTAAATTACTTCTATTTCTAAATATAAAGCCTTCCTGTACTCATCAGCTGCTGTATACTAGAGAGAAAATCGTGAATTTCTTTCCAGTCTGACAACAGTGCTCTCTGCTGACACTTCTGTCCGTGTCAGGAACTGTCCAGATTAGAAGCAAATCCCCATAGAAAACCTCTCCTGCTCTGGACAGTTCCTGACACGGACAGAGGTGTCAGAAGAGAGCACTGTGGTTAGACAGAAAATGAATTCACGTATTTCTCTGTAGTATATCTGTAGTATACAGCAGCTAATAAGTACTGGAAAGGTTAGGATTTTAAAGTATAAGTAATTTTACAAATCTGTTTAACTTTCTTGTACCAGCCTAGGATAAGTTCCCACCCAGTTTATTTTCAGTCTCATTCTGGTACTCATTTTTGTCAGTACATGTATTTTTATCAAAATAAGAAGAGCTATTGACACAGAGAAATATGAAAATGGAAAGACTTTTTCTTTGTATTAAACTTACTCCTGGGAATATGGGAATATAGCCTTGGAGTGTTGTTAAACTCTGGCAAAAGCCATCTAATGTACAGCATTTTTATATACAGCTTGGAGCTAATTATGAAAGTACTCTGGTTTAAAAACAAACATCTACTTACCCTCTTGCCCCCCCATCCCCCTTGGTTCCTCCGTTGCCCTCTTGCAGTCCAAGGGGCACTCCTTTTCCGGGTTCCATGTGATCAACACATCACACCACGGCTCGGCTACACTACGGCTCCAGGAAGAAGCCTGGGGGCAGGGCTTAATAAGTTAATATATCAGATTGGCCCCAAGAAATCACTTGCCAAGGCGGGACATCACTTCGGGCAACTGAGTCACCATGGGAGGGGCAGAAGGTAAGTAGATGTGTTTTTTTTTAAAACCTGACAGAATGATAAATATGTTAAAAAAGAACCCTATCCCAGAGTATTCCTTCAATTAATTACCTAATGATTACTGTATAATATATCTTTTTCACTAATAGGAGGATTTTCTGAGACATATGCTGCATTGTGTGATTACAATGGATTTATTGTTCGAGAAGAAATTCAGTGGGTAAGTGTATTATGTTTCCTACTTATAAGACACTTATTTAATGGATAATCTTTTGATAGTCAAAGAAAAATATACAGAGAAAGTGACCTCTCGTAATGCCTGCCCATTTGAGCTTCCTTGTCTCTGTCCCCTTCTGCTCTCAAATGCCCGCCCACCTCATACAGTGGAGATCAAAAGTTTGGGCACCCAGGTAAAAATTTGTATTAATGTGCAAAAAGAAGCCAAGGAAAGATGGAAAAATCTCCAAAAGGCATCAAATTACAGATTAGACATTCTTTTGATATGTCAACAAAAGTTAGATTTTATTTTCATCATTTACACTTTCAAAATAACAGAAAACAAAAAAATGGGGACTGCAAAAGTTTGGGGACCCTGCAGAATTTATAGCATGCACTGCCCCTTTGCAAAGCTGAGACCTGGCAGTGTCATGAATTGTTCTCAATTATCATCTGGGAAGACCAGGTGATGTCTCAAAGGTTTTAAATGCCCAGACTCATCTGACCTTGCCCCAGCAATCAGCACCATGGGTTCTTCTAAGCAGTTTAGAAATCTGAAACTGAAAATAGTTGACGCTCACAAAGCTGGAGAAGGCTATAAGAATATAGAAAAACTTTTTCAGATGTCAATATCCTCTGTTCGGAATGTAATTAAGAAATGGCAGTCATCAGGAACAGTGGAAGTTAAAGCAAGATCTGGAAGACTAAGAAAAATATCAGAAAGAACAATTAAAACCCCACATTTGACTGCACAATCCCTCCAGAAAGATCTGGCAGACACTGGAGTTGTGGAACACTATTGCACTATAAAGAGATACTTGTACAAATATGGTCTTCATGGAAGAGTCATCAGAAGAAAACCTCTTCTATGTCCTCACCACAAAAATCAGCGTTGGAACTTTGCAAATGAACATATAGACAAGCCTGATGCATTTTGGAGACAAGTTCTGTGGACCGATGAGGTTAAAATTGAACTTTTTGGCCGGAATGAGCAAAGGTACGTTTGGAGAAGAAGGGGAACAGAATTTAATGAAAAAAAGAACCTCTGTCCAACTGTTAAGCATGGGGGTGGATCAATCATGCTTTGGGGTTGTATTGCAGCCAGTGGCACAGGGAACATCTCACGAGTAGAAGGAAAAATGGATTCAATAAAATTTCAGCAAATTTTGGATGCTAACTTGATGCCATCTGTAAAAAAGCTGAAGTTAAAGAGAGGATGGCTTCTACAAATGCATAATGATCCTAAACACACCTCAAAATCCACGGGGGATTACATCAAGAGGCGTAAACTGAAGGTTTTGCCATGGCCTTCACAATCTCATGAGCTCAACATAATTGAAAATCTATGGATAGACCTTAAAAGAGCACTGCGTGACAGACAGCTCAGAAATCTCAAAGAACTGGAAGACTTTTGTAAGGAAGAATGAGCAAAGATATCTCAAACAAGAATTGAAAGACTCTTGGCTGGCTACAAAAAGCGTTTACAAGCTGTGATACTTGTCAAAGGGGGCAGTACAAGATATTAACTCTGCAGGGTACCCAAACTTTTGCAGACGCCATTTTTTTGTTTTCTGTTATTTTGAAAGTGTAAATGATGGAAATAAAATCTAACTTTTGTTGACATATTATAAGAATGTCTAATCTGTAATTTGATGCCTTTTGGAGATTTTTCCATCTTTCCTTGGCTTCTTTATGCACATTAATACAAATTTTTACCTGGGTGCCCAAACTTTTGATCTCCACTGTATGAGGTGGGCGGGCATTTGAGAGCAGAAGGGGACAGAGACAAGGAAGCTCTGTATACCAGCTCTTGCATCCATTTCGCAAGGGGGGTTACCAATGGTGCCTTGATCTCTGGAACCGGACCACAGATATCTCTTTTTTTTTATCAGATTAACCCGCACTTTGTTGGGTTTAGTGTGGGTAAACAAGGTGTCCATTTCACTTTAAAAAGGACCTATAGTTAGTCTTTATAAATAGATGGTTGTATCTCTAAAGTAGATAGAGAGGGGAAAAGATTAAATAGAATTAAGATAAAAAGAAATAAAGGACTATGAAATGAATAATTATATAAAATGGAAATATATATAATAAAAACTAAACTTACAATGAAAACCTAAATGTGCACAAAGTACATCGAAATACACATTAAATTATAGTCATAGTATATTTTTTTTATCTTGGCAAATTTGTAACATGGCTATGGAACCCAATGATTTTCTGGGTTTAATATTTTGTAACCATAATGTTACTATACTGTATTTTATAACAAAGACATATAGTTAGTATATCAATATTTATATGTTAATGTGTTGTATTTAAAGAGTATTCCATGATTTTTTTTTATTTGGCTATGCTGCAGGGGTTGTAAAGTTGGTGTACTTCATAATAGAGTGTCTGTACTAGTGTTTGATGGCTGGTCTCGCAATTCTTCTGTG
The DNA here is from genome assembly GCF_029499605.1 of Hyla sarda. Lineage (NCBI taxonomy): Eukaryota > Metazoa > Chordata > Amphibia > Anura > Hylidae > Hyla > Hyla sarda. The sequence continues at coordinate 269,546,804 of NC_079194.1, read as the reverse complement.
ATCTTTGCCCTGGCGTTTATTTTTAACAGTATACTAAACGTCGTCTCAGGTTTTCCCAGGTTGCAGTGAGCCTAAGACATAACCTTACTAGTTAGGTGTTGAAAGTGAGCATGCCTGCTTTAATCCCTTAAGGAAACAGCCCATTTTTGCCTTAAGGACGCAGCCAATTTTATTTTTGCATTTTCTTTTTTTCCTTCTCACCTTCTAAAAATCATAACTCTTTTATATTTCCATCCACAGATGAGTATGAGGGCTTGTTTTTTGCTCGAGTTGTCCTTTGTAATGACATCTCTCAGTTTACCATAAAATGTGTGGCAAAATTTTAAAAAATACTATTTGTGTGGGGAAATTGAAAAGAAAGCCGCAATTTTGCAAATTTTGGAAGGTTTTGTTTTCACGCTGTACAATTTAAAAGGGTTTAAAATCCGTCTATTTTGACAACCTATAACTTGTTCAATTTTTTTTGGTGGTATAAGGGATCATTTTTTGCGCCGTGATCTGTACTTTTTATTCATACCACATTTGCATATATGAAACTTTTAATTAATTTTCTCAAATATTTTTGGGGGAATATTATGTGACAAAAAAAGCAGCAATTTTAGACTTTTTTTTTTAACGTTAACGCCGTTCACTGTACAGGATGAATAACATTATATTTTGATAGTTCGGACATTTACGCACGCGACAAAACCAAATATGTTTAATCATTTTTGGGGCGTGGCTTGGTGCAGACTGTGATGGCCGCATGTTAGGGCAGCTCTCGCTCCAGAGGCCGTGAAATTGCTCGAAACCCCCTGGTGACCCAGCTTAATTCAATGGGGAGGACCTCTCGTTGGGTCAGGAACTCACTCTCTGCTGCCCAGCTGCTTTCTACCCCGCCTGACGGCATTTTTTACGCTTTCTCCAGGCACCCCCAGCCTCTTCTCCTGCAAGCCTGCCCGCCATAGCAGGCCCTGCACACGGCCTGCGCTCCCGCTCCAAGAGGACGTCTGTGGTCCGGGAGTCAGACCCTTCAGCTTTCCACCTACCTGCTTCGGAGGACGTGGGTTAATCCCCCGACAGCTTCCACAGACCGCCGCTGCTTTGCCCGAACCCCAGGATTCTAATCTGCCTCTCCTGCACGGTGCAGCCTCCGGCTCTCCCTGCCTCAGCTGCTGCTCTAGTTGTGGAACCTGCTGCAGCTCCTGGATGCCCGGGTCTGGTGGTGAGTGACTTTCCCTGCCTACATACTGAAGGCTCTGCTCCCCTCAGCCCTCCACGACGGCTCTAGCACCCGGGGCACTGGATCACCTCTCCCTGCCAGGACAGGGAACCGCCATCTTGGGCCTCCCTAGAGAAAGGCTTGACCTTGCCTCCCACCATTTCACTGCAGTCCACAGCTACTCCTGACTGCTCAGCCCTCCCCTCCCCTGTCTCTCCTGCCTGGGAGACAGACCTTCTCAACCCAGTACCGTCTGCCCTGGAGGGGCCTGGATCTGTCTCTCCTGCACCCCCCCCCCCTCTGTACCCCTGGACCCCCTTGCTGAGTGCTACATCCCCCCTGCCTCTCCTAAACCTCTTCCCCCCCCCCCCCTGCCTGTTGCTGCTTCCCAGAGGTCTCCTCATCACCCCTCTGGGTCCTTGGGGCCTCCTCTGCCCGCACCTGTTTCTTCCTCCTGGGATTGCCTCTCGGAGTCTGACCTGCCCTGCTTGGGCTTATCTCTGCCTCATCTGCTCTACCTGACCTGGGACAGCTTCTTTCTCAAATTCCAACTAAAGAAGATTTCCGCTCACTCATTGCTGAAGTTAAAGAAACCTGTCAGGCGGAAATCTCATGTCTGCACCAGGATATACAACATGTCTCTGACCGGGTAGAGGGCTTGGAGGACGCTCATGATACCACCAGAGCCTGTATTGCACAGCTCCATTCCTCGATTGCTTCTCAAATGGACTTTCTGTGGGATCTACATGCCCATGTTGAGGACCTGGATAACAGAGGACAGTGTAGTAATAATCGTGTGTGAGGGCTGCCTGAAGCTACCCGCGAGCAAGAACTTTTTGTCCCCTTGGAAGCCATCTTTAAACTTATCCTGGGTGAGCCCCCTTCCCATAAGATCAAACTGGACAGAGCCCACAAATCTCTGCCCTAAATCTCCTACGGGCCCTCCCCGTGATGTTGTCTGCTGTGTGCACGATTTTCAAGTCAAGGAGGCTATCGTGGCTAAAGTCCGGTCCCTGCAGAACTATTCAGCTATTTCAAGACCTGTCCTGCTTGACGCTCAGGAAACGTTGGATGCTCAAACCACTCCTGACGGTCCTATGCTCACACCAAGCTCCTTACTGGTGGAACTTTCCATTTGCTCTCCATGCCCGTAGAGAAGGACGCTCTGCTGTTCTACGCTCCTCCTCTGATCTACCTGCCTTCTGGACTGTCCTGGACCTGCAGATGCCCTATATGGTGGACTGGGATTTGACATCTCCCCCTGTGCCTCCAGTGTGGCAACCTGTCCCTGCTCAGAGGAAGTCCTCCCTTTCTGACCCTGGGGCCCCTTCTCGAGCTCCCGCTTGAAATGTTGACTACGGCCCTGTGTCCCCTACATGATACCTCTGGCTTGGGATATTTCTAAACTCCAGGCCTTTTTCTGATTACTATGGAGTATCCCTTCCCTACTGCATTTTCCTGCTTTTGCTAACTTTACCTGTTTTTGTAACATTGCATTTTTGGTCACCAGTGGTTTATTTTTAATGTTTTTCTTTTGCTGTGGCCTCGGGGCGGGGTGTTGGCCTCTTTAGTGGTGGTTCTTTGGTGGTGTCCTTCCATTTCTTCCCTTGAGGCTGTAGCAATGGATTGCCTTTGTTGTGACTCCTGGTCCACTCCGGAGGTCTTGGCCTCGGCATTGGCTCTTTGGTCAATGGTTATTTTTTTTGTTCAGTATCACATTTTGTTTGTATTATGTTGTCCCGTCTGTTTAGTGTCTGTCTGTTGGTCTTTCTGTACCCTTTTGTTCTCCCCCCCCCCCCCTGTTCCCTTCTCTTATCAGGTCTCCTCTCTCTGCCCTTCTACACTGGATCCCGTCCCTAGTTGTTTCTCCTTCAATGGAAAGCAGTCCTTCTGGGTTCCCCTGTGAGTATGTTAATTGGCTGTATTCCTCCTCTCACCATCCACCATGGTCAAGTGTGTCTCCCTGAATGTTAAGGGCCTGAACTCTCCCTCTAAAAGGAGCCTATTACAAAGAGAGCTGGGTGATCTGCGTGCTGACATTGTTTTTCTTCAGGAGACACACTTTGACCTTTCTGGATCCTTTCTCTTCCTCCAGCATCTCTTTCCGCAGGCCTACTCTGCTGTTTCTAACAGGAAGACTGCTGGAGTTGCTAACCTTGTCTCTAGTTCCTGCCCGCTACAAGTTTCTTCCTCATTTTTAGACCCCCCAGGGACGCTTTGTAGTGGTGGAGGGGTTTCTAGGTGGGGTCTCACTCCTACTATGTAATATCTATGCCCCAAACTCTTCCCAAATTCCATTCCTGCGAAGAGTACTTGCTAAACTCCATAAATATCTTTCTCTGCCTGGCTGCTTGGTGGGGACTCTAACCATATCTTCTCTCCATCTATGGACCACCACTCTATTACCGCAGCTCCTCCTACCCCTACCCAGATAAGTTTAGCTACCATTTTACGACAGCTTATTCGGGCCTCCTCATTGTACGACTTATGGCGGATAAATCATCCAACAGACCGCTCTTTCAGTTTTTACTCCCACCCCCATAAGTTGCATACTCGCATAACTATTTCTTTGGCTACCTCTCCATGGTGCGCATTCTCTCGGCCGCCTCCCTAGAACCAATCTCCTGGTCTGACCATTGTCCCCTTCTCCTTTCTTTTTCCTACTCTCCTTCTTCTCTTCAGAGCTGTCATTGGCGGCTTAACGATTCTTACGGATTACGAATGTCTTACTGATTACTTTGCTACTAACAAGGGTTTAGTCTCATCGCAGGCCGTCCTCTGGGAAGCTCATAAGTCGGTCGTACGGGGACATTGTATTGCCCTAGGTGCGCGACTTAAGCATTACGCTCTGTCTCGCTCCCGGGAACTCCGTGCTCAGATTGTATGCTTAGAATTTCTCTTACTGTTTTCTCCCTCTTTATTGGCTTTGAGGCGCTTAGTGACTGCCCGTGTTCAGTTGGGTGACCTGGCTCTCCATAGAGTTGAGCGACAGCTAATGTATGCTAAACAGCGTGTTTATGAGAAAGGCAATAAAGCACATACCATGTTAGCCAGGCTCCTACGAGACTGTCCTGTTGCTTATTCTCCCTCTGCTCTGAAGGACTCCTCTGGTGTTCTTCACTAGCATCCTGCTGATTTTTCTCGCCTCTTTGTTTACTACTCTGGTCTCTACTCCCTTCCGTCTCAGCTTCCGTCCGATCCGGTGGCGCGTGCAGCTGCCCTTGACTCCTATCTTTCCCGATGTGGCCTGCCTACTCTGTCGGGGGCCGATCGTGAGGTCCTCAATGCACCTATTACTGGTGAGGAACTCTTGGAGGTTCTCAAATCCCTTCTTGTTGGTCGCTCCCCCGGCCCAGATGTATTCACGTACCTGTATTAGAAGACTTACTCTTCTCTCCTTGTACCTCACCTTGTTCCTCCGTTTAATTCTTTCATGGGGGGGGGGGGGGGGGAGATCCCCCGGGTCCTTCTTGCATTCCTAAATCACCCTGATTCCTAAAACTGGTGAGGATCCTAATGATTGCCCTAGCTACAGGCCTATTGTCCTCCTTAACTCTGACTTGAAGCTCTTTTCCAAGGTAGTAGCAGCCAGACTTTGCTCTTTTCTCCCTTCTCTCATCCACAAGGATCAGGTTGGGTTTATCCCCTGTCGCCAGGGGGGGGGGGGGTGACAACACCAGGAGGGGGACAGATCTGGTTGACTTAATCAATCGGAGGTCCGACCAGGCGTTGATTCTCATTTTGGATGTGGAAAAGGCCTTTGATAGACTAGAATGGCCATTTCTTTTCGCTACCCTGCAATATTTCGGTATCACGGGCAACTTTCTGACTGCACTGCAGGGTCTCTATTCCTCTCCTACTGTCTCCCTTAAACTTCCTCATTCTTCCTCCCCAACCTTCCCTTTGTTTAATGGGACTCATCAGGGATGCCCGTTGTCCACCCTGGTTTCTGCCTAATGCATAGAGCCTTTGGCCGCTATGATAAGGGGTGATCTGGACATCACTGGTATTCCCTTACATGACAGGGAATTCAAGATATGTTTATTCGTTGATGATGTCCTTCTTACACTCTCTCGTCCTTTGCTTTCTCTCTTTAGCCTCTATAAAGCTCTTCATGCCTACGGTGTGGTTTCTGGCTACAAGGTCAATCTCTCTAAATCTGAAGCTCTCCCTCTGAACCCCCCCTCTGTCCTTGTGTACTCTTTTGCACTCTAAGTATTAATTTAAATTGTTTACCTCTGCTATCAAGTACCTAGGGGGTTTATATCACCTCTCACTACTCCTCTCTTTATTCTACCAATTACCTTCCCCTTTTCCAGGAACTTCGGGCTCTTTTGTAGAAATGGCGGTCACAATATATCTCTTTTTTTGGTCATATAGCGGCGGTTAAAATTACGATACTGCCAAATCTACACAATTTTTTTCGAGACGTTGCCCCCCCGAGTGCCTTTATCGGCCCTTCGCTCTCTTCAATCGGCAATTTTACGTTTCATCTGGGACAGTAAGAGACATCGTCTACCAATGTCTTTCATGATGGCCAGTAGGGCTCTGGTGGGTCTGGCGGTTCCTGACATGATTAAATACTACTGGGCTGCACACCTACGCCATCTAGTAGCATGGTCCTCATATCATGCACACAGCCGCTGGATGGAACTGGCGAAACTCTGGTTGGCTCCTATCCATCCTAACACTCTCCTCTGGTCGGCACCGGCATCTACTATATCAATCTCTCCTCTACTGGGCCCTATGTCTTCCTCTAAATATGTATGGGGGTACTGCTGAGTGTAATTCAAACTGTTTTCTCCCTTTTCCCCTCTGCGGTGTTTACTCCATCACCCTGACTTCCCCTCTGGTCTATCCTCTACGATGGTGAGGGAGTGGTGGTCTCGGGGCCTTTTCTGCTGGGCTGATGTAGTGGACCCCTTGTCTCGTTCCCTCCTGCCCTTTGAGCAATTGATGGCTCGTTGGGAGCTCCCCTCGTCTGAACGCTTCCACTATTTACAATTGAGACATTTTTTGTCTCCCATGGCTGGCTCTGCAGTGGTCTCTCTGCCCACCAGTTTCTAACGGCTGTGTCGAGGTGAGCCTCAGGCGAGGGGCCTTCTCTCCGATATTTACTCCTTACTTCTTCAGCCCCCTAATGGCGAAGACCGATACATGGGCCATTGAGAGTCTGTCCTGAATACTACCATTACCCTACCTCAGTGGCGTGTTGTCTGGGAGAGATCGTAGATTGTCTTTTTTTGTATAGTATATCTCAGTTGGTTTTGTACTTGGGGCTATTTTGCTTTGGTGAATACTGTTAGTGCTGTAGGTGGTTACCCACACTTAATCTTTATCTCCACACTACAAGGGCTATCACAACAGTCACCTCAGAGGAACCCAATACGCGGCCATGCAGTCCGTACAACTTGACTGCAGAGGAGGCAATTTTATAGCAAAAATGTCCAAAGCAAAAGAGTCTAAAATAATTTACAAAATGGACACATTGGCGCCAAAAGGTTTAAATGCGGAATTAGGAATGTTTGGTTTTATTTAGCAGGAGACTGGCCCCAGATGCACAGCAAGTCATAAGCGGGCTGCCTACACAGTGCCTCCACTCTTAGGTCCACCCTCCTCTAATATCCCTTTCTCAAATAATCTAATCACAATAAATAACAAAATACTTTTTTTAAAATTAATATTAACACCATCCCTGATTTATATTCCATTTACACAAAAACATTTATATTCCCCCATTGCCAGAAATAACTTTCTATCTTTTCACCAGTTCATCCTTTCTTTCGTTTAATCACATTATCATAAACATGTTGATATACCAAATATACGTCTTTTTGTTATTCATCTTTATTCCATTTCATCTTTTTCCCTCTCCATCTAAAATCATCTATTTTTGAGGTATAATTATCTGTCCTTTTTGAATACTGATAAGCCTTTTTTCTTCAAATGTCACTGGAATAAAATCCAGTCTATTTTTTATGTAGAACCTACACTGCCAGTCCAGAACTCAATCACAATCAAGCCTAGAATAATGGGCAGTTCTACTTAAAGGGGTTCTCTGCCCCTAGACATCTTATCCCCTATTCATAGGATAGGGGATAATATGTCTGATCGAGGTAGTCCCGCCACTCTACCTGCTGCACCCGGCTTTCGTTTAGAGCGTCGGGTACAGCGCCAGAGGCTACTGATGTCACGGCTGTGCCCCACTCATGACATCAAGGCGATGTCCCCTCAATACAAATCTATGGGAGGGTGTGTGGAAATGCTCTAACACCCTATATAACACTGCTAGGGTCACCTAGGAATGTATTGAAGTAGTTCTAAAGTGGATTATGAATTTTATGTCAAAGTTATGGTGACATACTATAACTCATGGTAGCTTTTTAACACTAAAATAAAGGTGCATGAAGTATTCCTGGTTGTTGGCAGATGCCTGCCGATGTTAAAATGCAGAAGACACAATGGCTTTTTCCAAGCGTTCCAAAAATGATCTCGTTTTTGGAGTTGCAACAGGTTGAGTCTGGCAAGTAAAGATGCTATGGATCTTTTCAAGCGCTCCAAAATTATCCCTTCTTTTTTGGAGTCGCAAGGCAGGTAGATTTGTGACAATTAGATGGTGGGGTACAGGAATAAGGGTCAGGGAGGCTTGCCCTGATCTGGCAGACCCCAACAAGTTTGTCCAGTTGGCAGATGAGGGGATTGTCAGTAAAGAGCTAAAAGTGATTCAGCAAGACACTGCCTCTGACAGACAGGGGGATGTCTGCTCCAGTGAGAAGGGAAGGAGGAGTGCGGAGCAGGCCAGACAGGTGCTGCTAGTGGGGGATTCAAATATTAGGGTGACAGACAGTGTGGAATTGTTCAACAATGTGTTGGTGGAGCTCAGCACATCGCGGGTTAGATTTGACAGATTACTGGGAGGGGCTAGTAATAACCCAGCACATTGGCACCAATGACAAAGATAAGGATAGGTGGAGTGTCCTTAGAGACTTTAGGGACTTGGGCAGTTAGCTTAGAGCAAGGGCCTCCAAGTTAATATTTTCTGAAATATTACCTGTATCATAAGCCGCATCAGAGAGGCAGCAGGAGATTAGGGAGCTAAACACGTGGCTCAGAAACTGGTATGAGGGGGTTTGGTTTCATGGACACCTGAGCCGACTTCTCTGTCTGATACAGGCCCTACAGTAGTGAGGGGCTGCACCTCCCTGGGGAGGGTTCAGCTGTGCTAGGGAAGAATGGTCGAGAAGTTTTTAAACTATGGACTGGGGAGGGAAACTACAATATAAAGGGAAAAGACAGTGTAGAGAGCTGGGGATAGATAATAAAACCGGGGGTGGAGCAGCAGAAGGGGATAGAACAATCGTAACTGATAAGAGGAAAAGGAAATGTGAATAAAACATCTGGTGTATGTATATTATATGTATGCCAGAAGCCTCAATAATAAGATGGAACATTAATTTCAGAAGAAGACTATGACATAGTGGCTTATACATAAAATCGTGTCTCAGGCCTATTCTGCGTATTGACATAGGCAAGGAAAATTATCACGTGGAGTCTCGGCCTGATCAGCTAAGATGATGGTGGGAGGGCCCTAACCTGCCTCCTCACAGTCCAATTGGCTCTCCAATGCTCCAGGAAGCCATGGAGCAATGGAGCGCCGATAACACTGATCAATGCTGTGCTATGGCTAAGGATTGCATGTTATAGTCCCCTATGTGAATGAACTCCTTACTTAATAAAAATGTAAACCCCCCCCCCCCCTTTCCCATCTTTTTAAATAAAATAATGTAAACAAAAATAAGCATTAACATGTGTTATTACCGCATGTGCAACTATCAAATTATAACTTGAATTAAACCGCAGGGTCAATGGTGTATACGTAAAAAAAAATAGCGATTTTTAAAGGGCTAGTGCACCCTTAATTATCAGTTGCACCTGTACCTCTGTTTTATGTATCTGCACCTCCCACCACTCCTTACCGGATCTTTGTTTGCCTAGAGCCTTAGAGAAAGCGTTATTGTGTTTGCCCTGCCATGTTCTGACTTTCTGCTCCGTGACCTGACCTTGCTGCTATGCCGCCTGCCTATTGACCTCCTGCTACATTCCTGACCACACACCTGTGCCACCTGCCCTGACCTTCTGCTATCCTGACATCGAGTTGCCATATCCCTTCTGTGCTTCGTTACATCTCAGCAACCTGTGTGGACGAGTTTTACCAGGGGTATTGACCTGGGTGCCGCCTGCCGCAGAAAGTCCATCCCGCTTTGCGGCAGGCTCTGGTGAAAACCAGCGGCGCCTTAGACTCTGCTCCCTGGTACGGCCCACGTCATCTTCCACACAGGTACAGCGGATCCACTACTACTGTGAGTGTTTCAAAATGTATTATCCGTGGCACAAAAATATAAGCCCTCATATGGGTCTGTAGGTGGAAAATAGAAACTGTTATGATTTTTAGAAGGGCAGAAGGAAAAAAACGGAAATGCAAAAAAGGGGATAAGGAGTTTACTACCCTAATATAGATTGGGGAGCGGAAACCTGCAAGTCCAGCATGGGAAACAGGTTTTTGCAATAATAATCCTTTATTATTAGCTTTCCCAACTAGTGCAGTATCTAACAAGAGCGGGGTCACTTCCCGACCTTATACTAACCAATAGGCCAGACATAGTATCCAAAGTAGAGGTAGGGGATCATCTTAACAATAATTACCACAACATATTTAGGTTTTATTTGTAAAATCTTAATCCTTTCAGTACATATGAGCTGCTGAAGTTGAGTTGTTCTTTTCTGTCTAAGTGCTCTCTGATGACGCGTGTCTCGGGAACTGCCCAGAGTAGAAGCAAATCCCCATAGCAAACCTATTTTACTCTGTGCAGTTCCCGAGACAAGCAGAGATGTCAGCAGAGAGCACTGTTGCCAGACAGAAAAGAACAACTCAACATCAGCAGCTGATAATTATTGGAAGGATTAAGATTTTTTTAATATAAGTAATTTACAAATCTGTTTAACTTTCTGGAGCCAGTTGATATATAAAAAATGTTTTTTCCTGGAATACCCCTTTAACCCCTTAAGGACCAGGCCATTTTACACCTTAAGGACCAGAGCATTTTTTGAACATCTGACCACTGTCACTTTAAACATTAATAACTCTGGGATGGTTTTAGTTATCATTCTGATTCCGAGATTGTTTTTTCGTCACATATTCTACTTTAACATAGTGGTAACATTTTATAGTAACTTGCACCCTTTCTTGGTGAAAAATCCCAAAATTTGATAAAAAAATTTAAAATTTTGCATTTTTCTAACTTTGAAGCTCTCCACTTGTAAGGAAAATGGACATTCAAAATATTATTTTTTTGGTTCACATATATAATGTCTACTTTATGTTTGCATCATAAAATTGACGTGTTTTTACTTTTGGAAGACACCAGAGAGCTTCAAAGTTCAGCAGCAATTTTCTAAATTTTCACAAAATTTTCAAACTCAATATTTTTCAGGGACCAGTTCAGTTTTGAAGTGGATTTGAAGGGTCTTCATATTAGAAATACCCCATAAATGACCCCATTATAAAAACTACACCCCCCCCCCAAAGTATTCAAAATGACATTCAGTAAGTGTGTTAACCCTTTAGGTGTTTTACAGGAATAGCAGCAAAGTGAAGGAGAAAATTCTAAATCTTCATTTTTTACACTCGCATGTTCTTGTAGACCCAATTTTTGAATTTTTGCAAGGGGTAAAAGGAGAAAATTTTTACTTGTATTTGTAGCCCAATTTCTCTCGAGTAAGCACATATCTCATATGTCTATGTAAAGTGTTCGGCGGGCGCAGTAGAGGGCTCAGAAGCGAAGGAGCGACAAGGGGATTTTGGAGAGAGCATTTTTCTGAAATGATTTTGGGGGGGCATGTCACCTTTAGGAAGCCCCTAGGGCACCAAAACAGCAAAAAAAAACACATGGCATACCATTTTGGAAACTTGACCCCTAGAGGAACATAACAAGGAATTAAGTGAGCTTTAATACCCCAGAGGTGTTTCATGACTTTTGCAAATGTAAACAAAAAAAATGTTTACCTAAAATGCTTGTTTTCCCAAAAATTTAACATTTTTAAAAAGGGTAATTGCAGAAAATACCCCCCAAAATTTGAAACCCAATTTCTCCCGATTCAGAAAACACCCCATATGGGGGTGAAAAGTGCTCTGCTGGAGCACTATAGGTCTCAGAAGAGAAGGAGTCACATTTGGCTTTTTTGAAGCAAATTTTGCTCTGGGGGCATGCCACATTTAGGAAGCCCCTATGGTGCCAGGACAGCAAAGAAAAACCCACATGGTATACCATTTTTAAAACTAGACCCCTCGGGGAACGTAACAGTGTTACAGTGAGTACTTACACCTCACAGGTTTTTTGAACAGTGGGATGTAAAAGTGAAAAATTTGATAGTGTTACCCCAAATGTTTAATTTTCACATTGGGTAATAGGGCAAAAGGCCCCCAAAATTTGTAGAACAATTTTGTCTGAGAAAAAAAGTACCCCATATGTGTATGTAAATTGCTATGTGGACGCACTGCAATGCTCAGAATGGAAGGAGTGAAAATTTTGTTGAAATTGAAGTCGGGGGTCATGTGCATTTATAAAGCCCCTCAATGAACGACGTAACAAGGGGTACAGTGGGAAATAACACCTCACAGGTTTTTTGAAAAGTGGGCCATAAATTGAAAATTTTTATTTTTTTACACTAAATTGCTGGGGTTACCCAATTTTAACATTTTCACATGGGGTAATATGAGGAATTGGGTTACAAATTTTGGAGGGCTTTTTCCCCTGACTATAGAAATACATCCACATATGGGGTAACGTGCTGAACGGGTGCACAACAAGGCTCAGAAGTCATAGAGGTCACTTTGTATTTGTGGCCTTTGGCATATCAGTAGCTGACGGTTACATACATTCCGAGGAAAATACAAAAATGAAACACCCACATGTGACACCATTACAGAAAGTACCCACCCTGAGGAATGGGTATAGGGGTAAAGAGGACATTTTGAACGCACAGGTGTTTCCTAAATTTATTTTCCAGGAATGGATGAAGGGTAGCTTTTTGAAAATTGCAATTTTCAACCTATGCTCTGCTTAATTTTTCTGGAAACAACTAACATGTGACTCCGAATTGTCACCTGGAAATACGACAGAGCTCAGCGAGAACTCTTCGCATTTGAGGCGGATGTTTGTTACGGACCTAACAGTTACATACATTCAGAGGAAAATACAAGAAAGGAACACCCACATGTGAGATTATTACAAATAGTACACCCCCTAGGGAAGGTGTATAGGGTGAAGTGGAGATTTGGAACAGACGGGTGTTCCCTTCGTTTATTTTCCAGGAATGGATGAAGTGTACTATGGGGGGAAAGAAAATTGCAATTTTAGTACTGATATGCCAATTATTTTCCCAGAATGATGACCCAGAGTACAGCCAAAAGTAAAAATGATGCCCGCCCCAAACCCTATACTCTGAATCATCATTCTGGGAAGGGGATGTGTGGGGCCGTCCCTATTCTGTTACCTCAAATGCGCAACCGGCTCAGGTGGAGAGAGAGAGCGTTGCACATTTGAGGCAACTGCAAACCTTCAATGCTGTTGACTGTGTCCCATGACCCATTTTTTAGGGGGAAGAAAAAAAAAAGATATTGGGGTATTGGGAAAAAGGTTTTGGTTTTGTTTTTCTTTGTTTTTTTTTTTTTTGGGGGGGGGGGGGGGGGGGGGTTGGTATAAAATTTGGAAGTCAATGTACCCTGGACTGGTACATTGGAGCCGAATTCTGGGGAATGAAAATTAGGGCAAAGGATGGAAAATTTTGTACTCCATGGAAGTGTGATACTCCCTGAAGCAGCCTATGCAGAGGCCCGGATGATCGGGCAAGTGTCACACTGAATGGTGGTGTCCCTCCGTCTCCCCTTCCTGTGACACACTCTGCATTTCTTCTGGGTTCGTCCCTTCCTTCCAGTGTTGGGGATCACACCTGGAAAGTGTTGGCCGGGGACCTAAAGTTCCAGAGGTGCTCTGACCCACTCTTTGACGGTCACCAAAGATGAGGGCCTTTAGAACTACCTCTTGAAACTCCAGGTATGTCCCTGTGTTGCCAGCATTCTGGTACAGTATAAAAGAGTTGTACATGGCAACCTGTACCATGTAGACCGCAACCTTTTTATACCATACACGTGTTTTCCGCATGGCATTATATGGCTTGAGGACTTGATCAGAAAGATCAAATCCCCCCCATATACCTATCGTAGTCCAGAATACAATCGGGCTTGAGGGCCGGTCCTGCGGTATCTCGCACAGGGACAGGGGTGCTGCCGTTCCCATGAATAGTGGTGAGCATAAGGGCATGCCTCTTGTCCTTATACCGGACCAACAACAGGTTCTCATGGGAAAAGGCACGGGACTCACCCCGGGGGATAGGAGCATGTAGGGGATGGGGTGGAAGGCCTCTTTGATTCTTCCGGACTGTCCCACAAGCGACCGTGGATCTGGCGGCGAGGGATGTGAAGAAAGGGATACTAGTATAAAAGTTGTTCACGTAAAGGTGGTAACCTTTATCTAGCAATGGGTGCAAAAGGCCCCAAACGATTTTCCCGCTAACACCCAGAGTGGGGGGACATTCTGGGGGTTCAATACGGGAATCTCGTCCCTCATACACTATAAACTTGAAAGTGTACCCGGAGGTACTCTCGCAAAGTTTATACATCTTCACGCCATACCGCGCCCGCTTGGTAGGGATGTATTGCTGGAAGCTGAGTCTCCCCTTAAAGCTGATGAGAGACTCATCAATAGAGACCTCCCGCCCCGGGACATAGGCCTCCCAAAATCTGGCCCCGAAGTGATTGATGACCGGCCTGATTTTATACAGGCAGTCATACGCAGAATCAGTTCGGGAAGGACATGCCGCATTATCAGCATAATGCAAACCTCTCCGAATGGCCTCGAACCGGGAACGTGCCATGGCCATACTGTAGAGGGGTGTCTGGTAAAAGACGTCCCCACTCCAATATTGCCTGACACTGGGTTTCTTAACTATACCCATATACAGCACGAGGCCCCAAAAGGTCCTCATTTCGGCTGCATCGACTGGAGTCCAGCCGCCGAGTCTAGCTAAAAGTGAGCCCGGGTTAGCAGCGACAAACTGTTGGGCATACAGATTCGTCTGTGTAACCATCAAATTAACAAAGTAGTCACTGAAAAAATTACCCAAAAAGTCCTTTTCAGTGAACCCGGCGATGTTAATTTTGATTCCCGAGTCGCCAACAAACTCAGGAATCACGGGCTCGTGGTCCGCTGGCTCAGCCCAGTCAAGTTCTCCGGTACGACGTACCAGTGATCTTGGCTGGGGGGCTTCACTAGTATGAGCGCCAGAGGGACTCATACTAGCATGGGGCACAGGGTCAAGGACAGAGGAGGTTTGTGGCGCCGCCTTGGTGGCTCATCATCAGAACTAGATGATGAGGAGGACGAGGAAATAAGGAAGGTGGGGTCTTCATCGTCCTCTGAGCCGCTCTCTGTGTCGGAGGCAATTATGGCTTATGCCTCCTCCGCCGAAAATGCTCTGCGGGCCATTTCCCTACTCTAATGGGGATACGGGTGTGTGTGTGTGGGGGGGGAGAAAACTTTATTGATGTGTGTGTGATGTGGTGCGAGACTACCTCCCTAACCTAACTAAACTAACTCGCCCTAACAGAAAAAAATATAAAATAAAAAGGGGACTTAAAAAAAAAAAAAAGGGGACTTCTAGCACAAAAAAGCCCTGCGCCAAAAAAAAGCGTTTATCTAATCAGTGGTGTGCGCACTGATTAGCCCTTGTGGCGGCAGGGGGCGCAGAAGTCAGTGGGGGGGTCCGGCCACTTAGCCCAGAACAGTGGCTGGTGGCTTGTACACAGACCCCCACAAAAAAAAAAACAGAAAAAAAAAACTCCTTACCCCGAAAAAAATGCACCCGCCTGAACCGAAAAAAAAAAACGCTGATCAGTGATAAATCACTGACAGCGGTGGGACAGGCTGCACACACAGGTACGGTCCGTCCACACAGTACACGCCTGCTACTGGTGGCACGGACTGCCTATGGGTGCTAAAAAAAACAAAAAGGATTTACCTGAAAAAAGTGCCTTTACCCAAAAAATATAAAAACGCTGATCAGTGATAAATCACTGACAGCGGTGGGGCACGCCGCACACACACAGATACGGTCCGGCCACACAGCACACGCCTGCTACTGGTGACACGGACCGCCTATGGGTGCGAAAAAGCGCTAGAAAACCCGAAAAAAGCACCAAAAAAAAACCCGCTAATTTACCTCAGGAACTGGTCACAGCAGGAACAATTAACAGCTTTAAAACAGGGTTAGATACATTTCTGGAACAAAATAACATTAATGCTTATGAAGAAATATAAAATCCCATCCCTTCCCCAATATCGCGCCACACCCCTACCCCTTAATTCCCTGGTTGAACTTGATGGACATATGTCTTTTTTCGACCGTACTAACTATGTAACTATGTAACTATGATCAGTACTACGGGACTGATCAGCGGCGGGTGGGCTTTAACAAACGGTGGCGGACCGCTCTTTTATAACTAAGGTCCGCACACACGCTTAGGTTAAAAAAAAGATCTGCGCCCCAAAAACGCTGGCGGCAGACCTAAGCGACCCAGCAGGGCCGGGGTCACACAGCTAAAGGTGCTACGGACCCCCGGACACCCACTGATGTACGCTGTCCCTACCTAATCTAAAACTAACCCTGGGGGATTTCTGTGCCAAGGGGCCACAGAAAGGGGGCAAGGGGCACCCACTGAGGGGATGGTGGGCAGCACAGGGCTCCGTCCTGCTCACCAGATCTCTGTGGAATGGCGGGCAGAACGGAGCAACATGCTCCTAGCCCCCACCATCCCCTCCCATTACACTGTGATTGGTGTGGCCACTTTGGCTACCCAATCATAACTGTACTGAGGGGGGTGGCCACAATGCCAGCCCCCAGTACAGCACGGATGGTGATTGGTGGTGTATATTACACCACCAGTCACCATCTATATCTGGGTCACAGGGTCACACGTGACCCTGATGACGCGGAACCGCTGCAGAACGCCGGTAAGTAGTTACCGGCGCCCTGCAACGATCGCCGGTATAGGAGGTGCTCCGGCACACTGCCGGGATGTCTGCTGAATGAAATCAACAGACATCCGGCTCCAATTCCCGCCCGGAGAACGGAATTGCAGCACATCGCTCGTCTGAATTGACGAGCGATGCGCTGCGATCGCCGACATGGGGGGTCATCATGACCCCCCTGGGCGATATGCCACGATGCCTACTGATTGATTTCAGCAGGCATCGGGCACCGGCTCCCCTCCGGCTAGCGGCGGGGGGCCGGGAATGGACAGGACTTACTCCTACGGAAACGGGGACCTAGGAGTACGTCCATTGTCCTTAAGGGGTTAAGAACTGTCCAGAGTAGGAGAAAATCCCCATAGCAAACATATTGTCAGGATCCGGGCTGGCGGATGGTGAGGACACTGTAGGTGGATCCTCTGTGCCATGGAGGTGATGGCGTGGGCCGTACCAAGGGAACGGAGTCTAAGGGGATACTGGTATTCACCAGAGCCCGCCGCAAAGCGGGATGGACTTGCTGCGGCGATAACCCCCAGGTCGTTCCACCCGGTAGTGACTCAACCTCTCTGGCAGCTGAGATGGCGCGGTACAGAAGGACAGGGCAAGGCAAGGTCAGACGTAGCAGAAAGTCAGGGCAGGCGGCAAGGTTCGTAGTCAAGGGCAACAGCAAAGGTTCTGGGAACAAAGGCAATAGACACTCAAACGCTTTCACAAGGCGCTAGGCAACAAGATCCGGCAGGGATAGGAATGGAAAGTGGGGTTTTATAGTGTTTTACAGTGATTTGGCCAGGCACCAATTAATGGTGCACTGACCCTTTAAATCTACGAAAGCCGGCGCGCGTGCGCCCTAGAGAGCGGGGCCGCACGCGCCGGGAGGACACAGCAGGCAGAGGGAGGTAAGTAGAACAGGATGCGACCCGCGAGGGGACTAGTGCCGCCACGCGGATCGCATCCCCACCGGCAGCACTGTAGCAGCACTCCCGGTCAGAGAAACAGACCGGGGCGCTGCCGGAGGACACACACCGTGAGCGCTACGGGATGGATTCGGGACCCGGAGAGCTCGGCGTTACAGTACCCCCCCCCCCTTTTGTCTCCCCCTCTTTTTGGATCCTAGGAACTTACGGATGAGCTCTTTATCAAGAATATTGGCCTCAGGCTCCCAGGACCTCTCCTCAGGACCTCAATTCTCCCAATTGACCAAAGATGTCGGAGGAACCGGAGACAGGGGTAGGGACCACGACCTTGGGAGAATAACGGTTAAAAAAAACAGGCTTGAGTAGAGAAACATGGAAAGAGTTAGGAATACGGAGAGAGTGGGGAAGATTAAGTTGGTAAGAGACAGGGTTAATTTGTTTTTTTACTTTGAAAGGGCCTAAAAATCGGGGGCCAAACTTGTAACTGGGTACACGGAATCGAATGTACTTAGCAGAAAGCCATACCTTGTCCCCAGGGGAAAATACAGGAGGAACCCTTCTCTTTTTGTCAGCATGTCTCTTCATACGAGATGAGGCCAGTAGAAGCGACTTGAGTCTCACGTCAGATGGAAGAAAAATCTTGCGTCAATTCATCCACGGCAGGAACCCCAGAGGAAGTGGGGATGGGGAGGGGGTGAAACGGGTGACGGCAGTACACCACAAAAATGGGGATTTGGAAGAAGACTCGGAGTCTTTAAAAGTGTACGAAAATTCAGCCCAGGGCAGAAGGTCGACCCAATCATCTTGGCGAGAGGAGACAAAATGTCGCAGGTAGTCACCAAGTATCTGATTCACTCTCTCCACTTGACCGTTGGATTGAGGGTGGTAAGCAGAAGAAAAATTTAGTTTGATTTTGAATTGACTGCAGAGTGCCCTCCAAAATTTAGAAACAAATTGGATGCCTCTGTCTGAGACTATGTGCGTGGGAAGCCTGTGAAGGCGAAAAATATGAAGAAAAAATTGTTTCGCCAATTGTGGCGCAGAAGAAAGACCCGGCAGAGGGACAAAATGAGCCATTTTAGAAAAACTATCAACGACCACCTAGATGACTGTATTGTTGCGGGATGGTGGCAAATCGGTGATGAAGTCCATAGCAATATGGGACCATGGCTGTTCAGGTACAGGTAAAGGAAGGAAGAGACCTGACGGCTTCTGGCGTGGAGTCTTGTCACAGGCACAGGTTGTAAAAGCCCGAACGAAATCAGTCACATCCTTGTCCAAGGAAGGCCACCAATAGTGTCTGGAAATTAACTGCACAGACTTCTTAACACCAGCATGTCCGGCCAAATGAGAAGAGTGACCCCATTTAAGAATTTTGAGGCGAAGGCGTGGAGGTACAAAGGTCTTCCCTGGAGGAACTTGCACGAGTGGTTGGAGTGGAGGAGATCAGACACTCTGGAGGTATTATGTGCTGTAGAGGGGCTTCAGATTCGGAGACATCGGTGGCACGGGATGCGTCAGTGCATCAGCTCTGACATTCTTGTCGGCTGGACGAAAATGAATTTCAAAATTGAAGTGGGCAAAAAACAATGTCCATCTAGCTTGGCGAGGATTTAATCGCTGGGCACTCTGGAGATACGATAAATTTTTATGATCCGTGTAAATGATGATGGGATGCAGGGACCCCTCCAAAAGATGTCTCCATTCCTCAGGTGCCAATTTAATGGACAAAAGTGCACGATCTCCAATTGAATAATTTTTTTTCTGCAGGAGAGAAAGTCCTGGAGAAAAGTGCGATTTTTTTTTATTTTTTTTTTTTTTTTTTACAGTAGCGTTTTTTTTTATAGTTAAAACGGCACTGGCACCCACAGAAGAAGCATCCACTTCGAGAATAAAAGGCTTCGAGGGATCAGGCCTTGACAGAACAGATGCAGAAGCGAAGGCAGCCTTGAGATGGTTAAAGGCCTCCTCCGCCATTGGTGGCCAGGACCTCTGGTTCGCGTCTTTCTTGGTCAATGCTACAATAGGTGCAACGATGGTGAAGTGGGGAATAAATTGACGATAGTAGTTAGCGAACCCGAGGAAACGCTGGATAGCTCGTAGTCCAGATGGCCGAGGCCAATGCAGAACCGCAGAAAGCTTGTCAGGGTCCATTTGAAGGCCTTGACTGGACACAATGTATCCCAGGAAAGGTAGACTGCTGCTGTTCAAAGAGACATTTTTCAATCTTAGCATAAAGATGATTTTTGCATAGGCGCTGTAACACCTGGCGGACATGGAGGCGATGTTCCTCAGAGTTGGAAGAAAAAATAAGAATGTCATCCAGATAGACTACTACACAGGTATACAGCATGTCACGAAAAATGTCATTGACAAAGTCCTGGAGAAGTGCAGGGGCATTGCAAAGGCCGAAAGGCATGACAAGATACTCAAAATGTCCGTCAAGGGTGTTGAATGCAGTCTTCCACTCGTCTCCTTCACGTATACGGATAAGATTATAAGCCCCTGTTAGATCAAGTTTGGTGAAAATTTTTGCTCCCCTCAGACGGTAAAACAGTTCAGAGATAAGGGGGAGTGGATAACGGTTCTTTACTGTAATTTTATTTAAACTGCGATAATCGATGCATGGACGTAGGGATCCATCTTTCTTAGCAACGAAGAAGAACCCTGCTCCAGCAGGAGAAGATTTTCTGATAAATCCTTTTTTTAGATTTTCTTGAACATACTCGGACATGGCTTGGGTCTCTGGAGCAGAGAGTGGATAAATCCTGCCAAGGGGCGGAGAAGTACCAGGAAGCAAGTCAATCGGGCAGTCAAAGGGTCTGTGTGGTGGTAAGACCTCTGCTTGCTTTTTACAAAAAACATCAGAAAAGTCCTGGTTGGCCTTAGGCAGGCCTGGCAGAGACGAAGCGATGAGTACTTGACTGGTGGGTAGTCTTAAGGCATCGCTTGTGACAGGTAGGACCCCAACAGCTTGTGACAGGTATGTCCCCAGAAGACCAGTCGAGGATAGGTGAGTGGCGCTGGAGCCAAGGCAAGCCAAGTAGAACTTCTGAGTTACAGTTGGGAAGCACAAAAAATTCAATGTCCTCATGATGGAGGACACCAACGTTCATGCACAAGGGCTCTGTGCAGTTTTGGCAGGCAAAGAAATCCGTACAGGAATCGTCAGGTGTGGAGAGGATAAATCCACAATCAGTAACGCCTCTCCCATGTTTACTAGGTGCGTGCGTCTTCCCAGACGTGGAGGACGAAGAGGACAGTCCTTTAGGAAATGCTCGGAGCTCGCACAGTACAGGCAAAGGTTCTCATTCCTACGGCAAGTCCTCTCAAGATGGGTCAGGCGAGACCAATCCACTTGCATAGCCTTCTTGGCGGAAGGCACAGTAACAGGTTGCAGCGGATGCTGAAAGAGAGGTGCTAGGCAGGGAAACCGCCTGGTGTGAACAAGATCCTTTTCTTGGTATAGCTCCTGTCGCCTTTCTGAAAAACGCATATCAATGCAGGTGGCCAAATGGATTAGTTCAGGCAGGGCTGAGGGTATCTCTCGTGTGGCCAGAACATCTTTGATGTGGCTGGATAAACCTTTCTTGAAGGTCGCGCAGAGAGCCTCATTATTCCAGGCTAATTCTGAGGCAAGAGTCCGAAACTGTATGGCGTAATCGCCCACTGTAGAGTTTCCTTGGACAAGATTCAACAAAGCCGTCTCGGCTGAAGAAACCCAGGCTGGTTCCTCAAAGACAGAGCGTACTTCTGAGAAGCAGGTCTGGAGTGAAGTGGTGACTGGATCGTTGCGGTCCCAAAGTGGAGTGGCCCAAGACAAGGCCTTTCCAGAAAGTAAGCTGACCACGAATGCCACCTCTGAACGTTCAGTTGGAAATTGGTCAGCCAACAGCCCCCAGTGCAGAGAACACTGGGTCAGGAAGCCACGGCACAACTTAGAGTCCCCGTCAAACTTGTCAGGAAGAGAAAGATGGACTCTGGTACTGGAAGCGGCAGCTTGCAGTTGAGGAGGTGCAGGAGCTGGCAGAGAAGACGGCTGCTGCAGTAGAGGCAGAAGTTGCTGAACCATTTCAGTTAGTTGGGTCAACTGATGTCCTTGTTGGGCTACCTGTTGAGACTGTTGAGCCACAACGGTGGTGAGGTCTCCAAGGCTTGGTAGCGGCACCTCAGCAGAATCCATGGCCGGATCTACTGTCAGGATCCGGGCTGGCGGATGGTGAGGACACTGTAGGTGGATCCTCTGTGCCAGGGAGGTGATGGCGTGGGCCGTACCAGGGTAACTGAGTCTAAGGGGTTACTGGTATTCACCAGAGCCCGCCGCAAAGCGGGATAGACTTGCTGCGGCGATAGCCCCCAGGTCGTTCCACCCGGTAGTGACTCAATCTCTCTGGCAGCTGAAGGACACAGAAGGAGGACAAAAGGACAAGGCAAGGCAAGGTCAGACGTAGCAGAAGGTCAGGGCAGGCGGCAAGGTTTGTAGTCAAGGGCAACAGCAAAGGTTCTAGAACAAAGGCAATGGACACTCAAGAAACTCTTTCACAAGGCACTAGGCAACAAGATCCGGCAGGGACAGGAAGGGAAAGTGGGGTTTTATAGTGTTTTACAGTGATTGGGCCAGGCACCAATTAATGGTGCACTGGCCCTTTAAATTTAAGAGAGCCGGCACGCGCCCTAGAGAGCGGGGCCGTGTGCGCCGGGAGGACACATCAGGCAGAGGGAGGTAAGTAGAATGGGATGCGACCCGCGAGCGGACTTGTGCCGCCACGCGGATCGCATCCCCGCCGGCAGCACTGTAGCAGCGCTCCCGGTCAGAGGGACAGACCGGGGCGCTGCAGGAGGACACACACCATGAGCGATCTGGGATGGATGCGGGACCCGGAGCGCTTGGCATTACACATATGCTGCTCTGGACAGTTCCTAAAATGGACAGAGATGTCAGCAGAGAGCACTGTGCTAATGATGTCAGCAGAGGGTATTGTGTTAAAAAAAGAAAATAATTTCCTCTGTAGTATTCAGCAGCTAATAAGTACTGGAAGGATTAAGATTTTTTAAAGGAAGTTATTTACAAATCTGTTTATCTTTCTGGCACCAGTTGATTAAAAAAAAAAAAAAGTTTTCCACCGGAGTACAACTTTAAATATAAGGAGATTTGTAAATTCTGTAAACAAGAAATAAAATTAGTTAAAATTTCCACAAAGAGAAAGATTGCAAAGAAAAGAGCAAAGTAAAAAGAACCCAAAAATATTCTCCTACATAAATAAGCAATTAAAAGTGAAAATGTTGGCCCCCTAAGAAATAATCTGGGTGTAATGGTGAAGGAGGATGAGCAAAAGGCAAATCTACTTCGCCTTCATCTCTACTGTATTTACTCAGGAAATCCAACATCAAATGACACAAGAAGGTCATGTAACTTTTCCATCAATCTCACCCATTTAACCCAATAAGAAGTACAATGCCGCCTTATTAACTTTAAAACCCACAAATCACCGGGCCTGGGTGGCATCCATCCCAGAGTTTTGCAGGAATTAAATACAGAGCTAGACAGAAATGCATTGTCATTTATGAGATGGCACATTTTTGAGCAGTCCTAGCGCCCACTGCTGTCGATAGAATGTCTGCACAGAAATTTTTAACGTGGACATTCCACCGTCTGAACATAGCCTGAGATTCACAGATCTCAGTCTCCCAGCTTATATTAGGATAGCTAAAGTCCCCCATTATTAACACCTTCTGCCACTTCCGGTATATTTGATGGCTTATAGCAAACCCTGTATATAACGTAAATGAAGACTTGGTACACTGTTTACGGTGAACACATCAATGTGAGTTTTTTTCCAAAATATATTTTTATTAAATTTTTGTCAGGAATCAATGTGAATTTTATTAAGCAATCCAAATGCTAACATTTCGGTCCAAATGAGGACCTTCCTCAGATCCGATTGCCAATTTGCAATCCGGTCTGAGGAAGGTCCTCATTTGGACCGCAACATTACCATTTTGATTGCTTAGTAAAATTCACATTGATGTGTTCACCTTAAACAGTGTACCAAGTATTCATTTACATTATATTAAAGATTGGGACTCCTACTTGGGAACACTTTTCCACTCAGAGAGTGACTTAATTCTATCTACTTATAGCAAACCCTTATCAGTATTTTATTATTTTTGTCTACATATATTTCTACCCATAATGACTCCACATTATCATTTCCTCCACATATATCTTCCCAATGTGGCCTTTAGACTGGACTTTACATAAAGGCAAACTACTCCCACTTTCCAATTATACTGATCCTTGATTAGACTGTGACCCTGTAAACTGTCCAGTCATAGCGATCATACAACAAAGTCTCCATAATTCCCACAATGTCATAATTTTCCTCCGACTTTATTAACTTCAGTTTGTAATTTTTATTTGTCATGCTCTAAGCATTAGTCAGTGCCTATTATATTGCAAAACTAAAGGGGGGGCATTTATCATTGTCTTTTGAGCTGTATTTGTGTGTAGATTTGTCTCACATTTGATGCAGCCCTGCACCTCAAGCTATTTTTTTGCACTTTTTTGGTTTCCTTTTATTTATTTATTTTTTTAAGTGTATACAGACCAGCTGTTTAGGTTACTCTTATGCCCCTTGCAGCTAAGATGCAAATCATAAAATGTTGCAGTATCTTGTAATACCTTTTTTATTGGACTAACAGCATTTTGTAGAGACAAGCTTTCGGGATTCCTCCCTTTATCAAGTCCAAAGCAAATCTTGATAAAGGAAGGAATCCCGAAAGCTTGTCTCTACAAAATGCTGTTAGTCCAATAAAAAAGGTATTACAAGATACTGCAACATTTTATGATTTGCATCTGCATCACTGGACTAATACGGCTACTCAAATTTACTATATAGCTAAGAAAAAGTCAACTCAGATGTGTATTTTTCTGCAATTCACCAGTTCATAATTTTTTCAATCTTTGTTGACCTCAGGCCATAGGTCATTATTGGCGATATGATCGCCGACTACTGAGATTGCCATGTGACAACCTCAGAAATCTAGGCCATCTCAGAGCTTTTTAACTACAATTTACACCTATTTGAAGTTGTAAATTGTGATAGATTAGCCGCATTGGGAGGCCAAACCCCCTTCACACAAAACCCTCCCCTTTTTCTGCCCAATTGCCGAGCCTAGAGCAGCCCTAAATGTAGTGGCCAAAATTAACAATGTTCATACAATGTGTCAAGGAAAAACAATCTTAGAATCACTTGGATAAGTGAAAGCAACCCAAAGTTCTTACCACAAAATTCTTACCCTTTTAGTCTGGGGCTAAAAGGGTCAAATAAGTTTTCTGGAAAATATTAAATATTACAGGCTGAAGTATGCAAAGCACTGTGCATGTTGTTAAAATTTTATGTATATTGCTGAATATTTTGTAGGACATTGACAACATATATCACAGCCAAGGATCCAAAGAGTTCAATTTGTTAGATTTCATTCACTTGGATACTGGGTAAGACCTATAAATATAATATTTACTAAATGTATTATACATTTTGTGATGTCTGTTTTGTTTTGTTTTTTATATTTTACTTTATTGCCCCTTTGAGGTCAAATGTTGTTATATATTCCTGCCTGCATCCTGATGCATCACCCCTAAAGAAGGTGAACTGATTTCCGCCAACTGCCTTTTCAAGACAGCTACATTCATGCTTATTCACTGGAATGCAGTATAACAAAGTAGTAAGACATGGTAATATTTGCTCACTACACACATGACATATCAAAAATTGTCTTGTAGATGAGGCAACATCAGGGGCGTACCTAGAGCACTTGGCACCCGGGGCGGACCCTTTGTTTGGCACCCCCCCGCCCACCACACACACACGTTTCGCTGGATAACCAGCTTCATCAGGCAACGCCTGATGAAGCTGGTTATCCAGCGAAACTCGTTGCATGCCGGGTAAATAAACCATTTTACCTTTGAAGTCTTGTGCGCTGCCTCTATCCTGGGCTGTTCCTTGGAGGGATCCGTTTAATTGCTGCACAGTAAAAGGGCAGGTAGGTAGCCCCCTCTTTCCCATAGGTAAATGCAGAGTTACACCCCCCCCTTTCCCATAGGTATATGCATAGGTATATGCAGAGTTACACTCCCCCCCCCTCTTTCCCATAGGTATATACAGAGCTACCCCCCCTCTTTCCCATAGGTAAATGCAGAGTTACACCCCCCCCTTTCCCATAGGTATATGCATAGGTATATGCAGAGTTACACTCCCCCCCCTCTTTCCCATAGGTATATACAGAGCTACCCCCCCTCTTTCCCATAGGTATATGCAGAGTTACACTATATACCTATGGGGAAGGGGGGGGGGGGTGTACCTCTGCATATACATATGGGAAAGAGGGGGGGTAGCTCTGCATATACCTATGGGGAAGAGGGGGGGTGTAGCTCTGCATATACCTATGGGGAAGAGGGGGGGGTGTAGCTCTGCATATACCTATACAGAGCTACACCCCACCCTCTATACATCTATATAATAATAAAATAATAAATGTAAAAAAAGTGGTTCTGTTTCACAGTGATCACCAGCAGAATAGGGAGTACGGCTCTGGAGTATAATACAATACTCTGGGTCCTAAGGCAGTGTTTGCCAACCCAGCTATTGCAAAACTACAACTCCCAGCATGCCTAGACAGCCAAAGGCTCTCCGAGCATGCAGGCAGTTGTAGTGTTGCAACAGCTGGAGGCTCCCTGGTTGGGAAACACTGGGTTAGGCTTTAAGGCAGTGTTTGCCAACCCAGGCGCCTCCAGCTATTGCAAAACTACAACTCCCAGCATGCCTAGACAGCCAAAGGCTCTCCGAGCATGCTGGTAGTTGTAGTGTTGCAGCAGCTGGAGGCTCCCTGGTTGGGAAACACTGGGTTAGGCTTTAAGGCAGTGTTTGACAACCCAGGCGCCTCCAGCTATTCCAAAACTACAACTCCCAGCATGCCTAGACAGCCAAAGGCTTTCCGGGTATGCAGGCAGTTGTAGTGTTGCAACAGCTGGAGGCTCCCTGGTTGGGAAACACTGGGTTAGGCCTTAAGGCAGTGTTTGCCAATCTGGGTGCCTCCAGCTGTTGCAAAACTACAACACACAGCATGCCTAGACAGCCAAAGGGGTTGAAGGGGGAGGTAGAAGGGGGGCAGGCAGGTGGGGCTGGGGGGGTTACCTATATGGTGGTGGGTGATGGGAGGGAGGCCTTTGGCTGTCCGGGCATGCTGGCAGTTGTAGTTTTGCAACAGCTGGAGGTACCCTGGTTGGGAAACACTGGCTTAGGCCCTAAGGCAGTGTTTGCCAATCTGGGTGCCTCCAGCTGTTGCAAAACTACAACTCCTAGCATGCCTAGACAGCCAAAGGGGTTGAAGGGGGAGGTAGAAGGGGGGCAGGCAGGTGGGGGGGGGGGGGGGTTACCTATATGGTGGTGGGTGATGGGAGGGAGGCCATGCAGGTGGGGAGCTGGTTACCTGTACGGCCACAGTAGAGGGAGGCCTGGCGCTGCAACATTCCGCTGGAGGGCGCATGCTCATCTCCAGCGCGCTCCTCTCTGCCAGCACCACGTCTAACGCGTCATCACTAACGTGATGACGCTTCTCCTAGGCAGCCACAGCGGTTCTGTAGGGCCGCAGGCTGCCTGAGATGTAAGGAAAGGGGGGGGGGGCGGGTGTTTGTGGGCAGACACAGAGCGCGGGCGGCGGTAGACAGCGCAAGCGGCGGCAAAGTGTTAAAAAAAAAAACACAAAAAAAAACTTTCATTTTGCAGCGGTGGGTCAGTCCGCCCCTGGCACCCCCCTTGAGAGTGGCACCCGGGGCGGGCCGCCCCCCCCCCCCCCCCCCCTAGGTACGCCACTGGGCAACATAGACTGTTTTTTAAAGTATATGTGGATAAGGTCCTCTATGCACATACTATAGTTTTTGGTACGTTCTATCTAAACCAGTGGTTCTTAACCTTGTTGGAGGTACTGAACCCCACCAGTTTCATATGCGCATTCACCGAACCCCTCTTAATTGGAAAAATAAAATATGATTTTTTCATATTCAAAACATAGGAGGTATATATTTAACCCCTTAAGGACAGTGGTCAGATGTTCAAAAAATGGCCGGGTCCTTAAGGTATATTTGGGCTGGGTCCTTAAGGGGTTAAGTATATATTTATACATAGGTGCACAAAATGAACAAAACCATTAAGAACAAAGAACAAAACCATGAAAACATGATTTTCACACAAAAACATAATGACTATTTACTGCAAATCAGTGTGACTTCTGCTGTTGTCTTTCAGGCAGGCAGTGTTCCCCCAAATTAGTCAGGCAGTGTTCCCCCACATTAGGCAGGCAGTGTTCTCCCCACATTAGGCAGGCAGTGTTCTCCCCACATTAGACAGGCAGTGTTCCCCCACATTAGACAGGCAGTGTTCCCCCACATTAGGCAGGCAGTGTTCCTCCACATTAGGCAGGCAGTGTTCCCCCCACATTAGGCAGGCAGTGTTCCCCCCCACATTAGGCAGGCAGTGTTCCCCCCACATTAGGCAGGCAGTGTTCCCCCCACATTAGGCAGGCAGTGTTCCCCCCACATTAGGCAGGCAGTGTTCCCCCCACATTAGGCAGGCAGTGTTCCCCCCACATTAGGCAGGCAGTGTTCCCCCCACATTAGGCAGGCAGTGTTCCCCCCACATTAGGCAGGCAGTGTTCCCCCCACATTAGGCAGGCAGTGTTCCCCCCACATTAGGCAGGCAGTGTTCCCCCCACATTAGGCAGGCAGTGTTCCCCCCACATTAGGCAGGCAGTGTTCCCCCACATTAGGCAGGCAGTGTTTCCCCACATTAGGCAGGCAGTGTTCTCCCCACATTAGACAGGCAGTGTTCTCCCACATTAGACAGGCAGTGTTCCCCCACATTAGGCAGGCAGTGTTCCTCCACATTAGGCAGGCAGTGTTCCTCCACATTAGGCAGGCAGTGTTCTCCCACATTAGGCAGGCAGTGTTCCCCCCACATTAGGCAGGCAGTGTTCCCCCCACATTAGGCAGGCAGTGTTCCCCCCACATTAGGCAGGCAGTGTTCCCCCCACATTAGGCAGGCAGTGTTCCCCCCACATTAGGCAGGCAGTGTTCCCCCCAAATTAGGCAGGCAGTGTTCCCCCACATTAGGCAGGCAGTGTTCCCCCACATTAGGCAGGCAGTGTTCTCCCCACATTAGGCAGGCAGTGTTCTCCCCACATTAGACAGGCAGTGTTCCCCCACATTAGGCAGGCAGTGTTCCTCCACATTAGGCAGGCAGTGTTCCTCCACATTAGGCAGGCAGTGTTCCTCCACATTAGGCAGGCAGTGTTCCCCCCACATTAGGCAGGCAGTGTTCCCCCCACATTAGGCAGGCAGTGTTCCCCCCACATTAGGCAGGCAGTGTTCCCCCCACATTAGGCAGGCAGTGTTCCCCCCACATTAGGCAGGCAGTGTTCCCCCCACATTAGGCAGGCAGTGTTCCCCCCACATTAGGCAGGCTGTGTTCCCCCCACATTAGGCAGGCAGTGTTCCCCCCACATTAGGCAGGCTGTGTTCCCCCACATTAGGCAGGCTGTGTTCCCCCACATTATGTAGGCCAATGGCTGTCCGGGCATGCTGGGAGTTGTAGTTTTGCAACATCTGGAGGTCCACAGGTTGAAGACCACTGATGTAGGCAGTGTTCCCCCACAGACATACAGCCTCCAGCCATACACAGTGTATGGCTGGAGGCTGTATGCCTGTGTACTGCCCATTTCAGTGCTCAGACCACCGCTCTGGCTATAGCAGTAGGTCTCGGGACCGATGGTCGGAGCACCGAAGATGACGTGCCGCTGGTCACTTACCAAGCTGGCCAGCGCGTCTCTTCCTCCTTCTCTATCCTCCAGTCCTCGGTGCCTTCATTTCCATGGGCGCACGCACGGGACATCCCGGTGTGCGCTATGTCTCGGCGGCCCTGTGTTTTTAACACGGGGCCGCAGGGAGTTAAAGGAGTACTCTGGTGCAGAGTATTCCTGCTCCTTCCTGCCCAGGCTGCAAAATAAATTAAAATAAACCATCTCTCACCTTCCTGGGTTCCCGTGGAGCGCCACTACATCTGATCGGTCCTCCGGTCCATCCTCTTCATAATTCCGGGTGTATCGAAGCATCACATGGCACTCAGCCTATCGCCGGACGCCGCAATGTTCTGCCTCGGCCCATAATAGGCTGAGTGCCATGTGACTCTTCGTTACACCCGGAAGTATGAAGAGGATGGACCTGAGGACCGATCAGATGTAGTGGCGCTCCGCGGGAACCCAGGAAGGTGAGAGATGGTTTATTTTAATTTATTTTGCAGCCCGGGCAGGACGGAGCAGGAATACTCTGCACCAGAGTACTCCTTTAATAGTGATGGGGGGAATTGCCCTGTCGCTACAGGATGGGCAAACACCGGCTCTGCTCAGGGCCCCAGGCCAGCTCGGGGCCCCAAGCAATTGCTTGGTTTGCCTGTCCTGTTGTGACCTCTCCCGGTGAACCCCCGGGACTAACTCACCGAACCCCTGGGGTTCTATCGAACCCAGGTTAAGAACCACTGATCTAAACCTATACTTCACCAATAGAAACTAAGCCCTAAAAAGCCCTATAATACTGTTAGACCACATAGGAGTGTATATATGTACTTCTGAGCTTTTTAAAGGAAAACTGTCAGCCTGTTCCCCCACACTAAACTCAAAACACTTGTTTATAGTGTGGGTGAACAGGAGTCCACAGAGGGGGCACTTATTTAAATATGTCCAGTGGGTCCTAAGATATTTCCCCAGAAGATCCTCTGCTGAATTCAGTGAATCGCGCGCAAGGGCTGGGGCCTCACAGGAGGCTGGGCTTAATGACTCCACTTTGCTAGGATATAGAGTCACAGACAATGAATATGTAATTGAGTCAGGAAAGCCCTGCTTCCTGCATGCGATTCACTGAATTCTGCAGAGGGTCTTCTGGGGGACATACAGTGGGGCAAAAAAAGTATTTAGTCAGCCACCAATTGTGCAACTTCTCCCACTTAAAAAGATGAGAGAGAGGCCTGTAATTTTTATCATAGGTATACCTCAACTATGAGAGACCTAATGATAAAAAAAATCCATAAAATAACAGTTTGATTTTTAAAGAATGTATTTGTAAATTATGGTGGAAAATAATTATTTTGTCAATAACAAAAGTTCATCTCAATACTTTGTTATATACTCTTTATTGGCAATTACTGCTCCAAGCCTGAGATCCAGGCTGGAACATTCGACAGTCGACCTTGAAATGCATCTTACGAAGCCACTCCTTAGTTGCCCGGGCGGTGTGTTTGGGATAATTGGCATGCTGAAAGATCCAGCCACATTTCATCTTCAATGCCCTTGCTGATGGACGGAGGTTTTTACTCAAAATCTCACGATACTGTAACACTCACATTTCAGAAGACAGGAACCCCAGTGGATGTGGATCCGCTGGACCTGTGTACCAGGGAGCGGAGTCTAAGGTGCTTCTGGTTTTCACCAGAGCCTGCCGCAAAGCGGGATGGACTTGCTGCGGCAGGCGGTTCCCAGGTCGCTACCCCTGGCACGGCTCGACCACACAGGTGGCTAAGGAGATGCGAGGCACAGGAGGGATAAGGCAGCTCGTAGTCAGGATAGCAGAAGGTCAGGGCAGGCTGCACAGTAGCGTAGTCAGGAACGTAGCAACTGGTCAGTAGGCAGCAAGAAGCAAGGTAAGGTCACTGAGCAAAGGATCATATACACAGCAAGGCAATAACAGGAATGCTTTCTCTCAGGCTCAAGGCAACAAAGATCTGGCAGGGAAGTGAGGAGGGTGGAGGAATTTATCAATGAGCCACAGGTGAATTACACTAATGAGCGCACTGGCCCTTTAAATCTTAAAGCTCCGGTGCGCGCTCCCTAGGGGACGGGGACACGCGTGCCAGAGCAGAGAGGCAGAGGCGGGGGCAGGAAAAAACACCTGGTGAGTGATGGACTAGGGCTCGCATGCGGGCAGGTAACGGGACCATGCGCTCATGGCCAGCGTGTGCGGCCAGAGCGCATAACATAACATACATGGCCCCATTCATTCTTTCCTTTACAAGCATCAGTCGTCCTGGTCCCTTGACGACAGTAGGTATGGTGTTCTTTGGATGCAACTCAGCATTCTTCCTCCTCCAAACACGAGTTGAATTTTTACCAAAAAGTTCTACTTTGGTTTCATCTGACCATATGACATTCTCCCAATCTACTTCAGGATCATCCAAATGCTCTCTAGCAAACTTCAGATGGGCCCAGACATGTACTGGCTTAATCAGGGGGACACATCTGGCACTGCATGATTTGAGTCCCTGGCGGCATAGTGTGTTACTGATGGTAGCCCTCTGCAGGTCATTCACTAGGTCCCCCCGTGTGGTTCTTGGATTTTTTTCTCACCATTCTTGTGATCATTTTGACACCACGGGGTGAGGTCTCGCATGGAGCCCCAGAGGGGGATTATTAGTGGTCTTGTATCCCACAATTGCTCCCACAGTTGATTTCTTCACACCAAGCTTCTTGCCTATTACAGATTCAGTCTTCCCAGCCTGATGCAGTTCTACAATTTGTTTCTGGTGTCCTTCGACAGCTCTTTGGTCTTGGCCATAGTGGAGATTGGAGTGTGACTGTTTAAGGTTGTGGAAAGCTGTCATTTATACAGGTGCCATTAATACATGTAACGAGTGGAGGACAGAGGAGACTCTTAAAGGGGTTCTCCGGTGCTTTAGACATCTTATCCCCTATCCAAAGGATAGGGGATAAGATGCCTGATCGCGGGAGTCCCGCCGCTGGGGACCCCCGGGATCTTGCACGCGGCACTCCGTGTTCGCTCCGGGTCTGATTATTGACGACCACAAGGCCGGCGGCGTGTGACGTCACGCCTCCGCCCCGTGTGACGTCACGCTCCGCCCCTCAATGCAAGCCTACGGGAGGGGGCGTGATAGCTGTCACGCCCCCTTCCGTAGGCTTGCATTGAGGGGCAGAGCGTGACGTCACACGGGGCGGAGGCGTGACGTCACACGCTGCCGGTCTTGTGGTCGTCGGCAATCAGACCCGGAGCGAACACACTCCGGGGACTGATTGCAAACGGGGTGCCACGTGCAAGATCCCGGGGGTCCCCAGTGGCATCCTTTGGATAGGGGATAAGATGTCTAAAGCACCGGAGAACCCCCTATAAAGAAAAAGTTACAGGTCTGTGAGAGACAGAAATCTTGCTTGTTTGTAGGTGACCAAATACTTATTTTCCACCATAATTTGCAAATAAATTCTTAAAAAATCCGACAATGTGATTCATTTTCTCATTCTGTCGCTCATAGTTGAGGTATAGCTATGATGAAATTTACAGGCCTCTCTCATCTTTTTAAGTGGGAGAACTTGCTAAATTGGTGTCTGACTAAATACTTTTTCCCCACTGTATCTTAGGACCCACTGGATATATTTAAGTAAGTGACCCCTTGTTGGAGTCCTGTTGGACTCCACACTATAACCCAGTGTATTAGGCTTAGTTTGGGTGAACAGGCTGGCAGTTTTCCTTTAAGGCACAGTTCATTTCAAAGTTACGGCAACATGTTAAACCACAAACACCGACAAAAAAGCGCAAAAAAACTGCACCCCAAAAGTGCTGGTCACTAATAAATTACTGATCAGTAATCATCGCAATCCGGCCACGCAGCTTAGGCTACTTTCACACTGCCGTTGTCACGTCCTTAAAGGGGTACTCCACCCCTAGACATCTTATCCTCTATCCAAAGGATAGGGGATAAGATGTCTGATCGCGGGGGTCCCGATGCTGGGGACCCCCGGGATCTCGGCTGCGGCACCCGCTATCATTACTGCACAGAGCAGACTCACTCCGTGCGTAATGACCAGCGATACAGGGGCCAGAGCATTGTGACGTCACGGCTCAGCCCCTCTTGATGTCACGGCCCACCCTCTTAATGCAAGTCTATGGGAGGGGGCGTGATGGCCGCCACGCCCCCTTCCATAGACTTGTATTGAGGGGGCGGGCCGTTACATCACGAGGGGCGGGCAGTGACATAACTATGTTCCGGGCCCTTGTATTGCCGTTCATTACGCACAGAGCGAGTCTGCTCTGTGCAGTAATGCTAGTGGGGTGCTGCAGCCGAGATCCCGGGGGTTCCCAGCAGCAGGACCCCGGCGATCTGACATCTTATCCCCTATCCTTTGGATAGGGGATAAGATGTCTAGGGGCGAAGTACCCCTTTAAAAGGGTACTCTGGTGGAAACATTTTTTTTTTAATCAACTGGTGCCAGAGAGTTAAACAGATTTGTAAATTACTTCTATTAAAACATATTTACTCTTCCGGTACTTATTAGCAGCTGTATGCTACAGAGGAAATACTTTTCTTTTTTAATTTCTTTTTTGTCTTGTCCACAGTGCTCTATGCTGACACCGTATGCCCGTATCAGGAACTGTCCAGAGCAGGAGAAAATCCCCATAGCAAACCTATCCTGCTCTGGACAGTTCCTGACACGGACAGAGGTGTCAGCAGATAGCACTGTGGACAAGACAAAAAAGAAAAGAATTTCCTCTGTAGCATACAGCTGCTAGTAAGCACTGAAAGAATTGAGATTTTTAAATAAAAGTAATTTACAGATCTGTTTAACTTTCTGGCACCAGTCCATTTAGAAAAAAAAGTTTTCCACTGGAGTACCCCTTTAACCCCCTTAAAGGAGAACTTCAGAATAGGAAAATTATCGTCCATACTGCTGGCAGTAAAAAAAAAATAAACACATACATACCTACCCTCGCTCCCCCAGTGCCTCCGGTAACCGGCTCTGGCCTCCGCCGCGATCCTCTTCCTGGTTTCCGGTGGTCGGCGAGTCATACTGCACTCAGCCAATCACCGGCCGCAGCAAAGTCCCGATGTTGGCATACAAGGTTTGTATTTGATGAGCAACAACCACTGTATGTTATTGCTGTGTGCCTACTACATTGTATGACCACTAGATGGCAGACAACAGTCTGTCTGCCTGTCCTTTGTTTAGCCCCAAAAGGTTATGTCTAACAGGTTATGGGCCCAGGACATGTTACAGAAGCCCAGGATATAATACAGATTACCCCTGGATATAGCCAGATACAGTGAGCTAGAGCAATTGAGTGCAGGAGACAGCAACAGAAAGACAAACAGCAGAAATGGCTGCTGCCATCCGCTCATTAAAGTTCTCCATTGCAAATCTGACAAATCAGAACTACCAATCTTGGAAATTCAAGATGAAAATGCTGCTTATAAGAGAAGGTACGTGGAAATGTATAAATGAACCAAGACCTGCACAGCCCACAGAGGAGTGGTTAGACAGAGATCAGAAAGCGCAGAGCACAATCTCCCTGTGCATAGATGATGATCAAATCATACATATATGTAACTGTCAGACTGCTAAAGACATGTGGGAAGAGTTACAGAAAGCACATGAAAGAGTTAATCTCAGCAATAAACTGTATTTAATCAGAAAGCTCTATCAGACTAAGCTACAGAAAGACCAGGACTATATAAGACAGACCTTAGAGATGGTGGAGAGACTGAGAGGGATTGGAGAAGAGATGAAAGATTTCCATGTAGCAGCGCTATTATTAAGTGGACTTCCTGAATGTTATGAGACACTTGTCACAGCACTAGATGCACGTCCAGATGATGATCTGACACTGGAATATGTTAAAGGCAAGCTTGTGGATTAATACAAGCGTAAAACTGAAAGCATGAGTAATGTGAGTGTGTGTTCAGAGACGGCTTTAAAGACGAAATACAAAGATAAACACAGTAACGTGCAGCTAGAAAAGCGGGAATGCTTTGTGTGCAAGAAACCAGGACACCTAAAAGCAGATTGTTTTTGCATTCTGGCTTTCCAGATTCTACAAAGTGCATTGCAACAAGCGAAGAATGTCATAGAAACAAAGGAGTATCCAAAAATGGTGTTACCTCTGTGCAAGCATGGTGTGTGGACTCAGGTGCTACAAGTCACATGACAAATGACCTGTTTTGCTTTCATCAAGCTGAGTGAAGAAACTTCGAAGGGATAACTACAGCTAATGGACAATTCATGAAATCAGTGGGAATAGGAGATGGCTTTCTATACTGTCCTATCTCTCCAGATATCACTAAAAAGATCCATATGAGGAATGTTCTGTATGTGCCAGATCTTGAAAGCAACCTTTTGTCATTAAAGAAACTCACTAACCAAGGCAATGTAGTCACATTTCAGGGTGACAGTTGCGTCATAACAAATTAGTCACGCTCTCCTTTAAGTCTATTTAGAGGCGGATTGCCGGGTCAATCCTAGAGTCCTCATGTCAGGGATATTTTACGGTTAAACGATAGGGGCGGAGGAGGGAAGGGTTGCCAGTAGAGGTGGATTGCCCCGTCAGTCCTCGCGCCTCATAGTCTGGTTAGTTACATAGTTCACTTGTCTTGTCTTTGAGCACTTCTCGAGGCTGATTGTTATCAATCCACGCGCCTCATGTTGTCTCCTCCTTGTCACATGGGTTATCTGCTTAGAGAGCTGTCTTCTGATTGGGGGTATTGTTGTTGTTACTTTAGGGGATGTCTCACGTCTCAGAGTATTGAAGAGGCAGCAGCCCCCCCTTCTCCGGCCAGATCTTCATCCATGGGTAGCGTGCAGTCGCTCAGGACCTGGACCATCCCCAAGATTACGGCCGAACTACGCCGTCGCGAGATTCCTTTCCCTGCCACGGCAAGGAAAGCCGAACTGTTTAGGCTCCTAAACTCACAAGGGACCCCAGGCCCTCAGGAGCAGACTGATTGTGAATCTGTTTCTCTAGTGCACTATTCTAAATTCGCTATCCACGTCCATGCTGGATGTACAGAATAGGCTCGTGACTCTCGAGGCTCGGTCTAACACCTCGGCTCAGGTGGCGCCACAGGTGTCCGCTGGCACTACCCCGCCACAGGTACCCACGCCAGTAACGGACCCATCGGGTACTGATGCCAATCGTGCATCCACTCCAGCTACTTCTTCAGTCCCTCTTACTGGTGCTTTGGTCACACCGGGGTTGGGATTAGTGGTTCCCAATACGGATCCCACTCCTGGTCTGACTACCCCAGGTACGTCTGCTCCATCTGTAAATCTCATTCCAGCCCATTTCATACCTGAAGCTATTAGGAAAGACATCCTCGAGGGAAAAGATGTCAATCTTGCCTCTCTACTGGTAGCTTCTCAAGACGTCTTGGACAACAAGACCTTTGCCTGTGGTGAGGTGTCCATTGTTGTCAAAGCTTGAGATCCCAGACTCAACAGGAAGTTAAACATTCCGGAGTTTGTGTTGGCATTTGGACTTTTTAGGGATGTGGAATGCGCAGCCAGTCCAAATAGGAGAATTGAATTAGATCAATACCTCCATAAGTTGGTGGATTTAGGATATAAATATGGAGGATTCGCTTTCTACGACTACCATCGTTCGCTCTCTGCCAAAGCTGCCACCACATTGTTTCAATTCCAACAGAATACGAATTGGGCTGTCTTGGACACGGAACTATTCTGCAGGCATTTTGCCGGTCTGAGGGCACCTTTGTGCGCTGTCTGCCAGTCCTCCACGCATGCCACTAATTGGTGCCCTGGCTCTGCAGCTTGCTCATCCGTGGCCGAGAACAGCTCTTCACTCAATTCACAGCCTGGGCCTAACGTAGACAAGCTGGGTAGGCCAGTGCATTACTTAGGTAATGCTCAGATATGTAATAATTTTAACTACTCTTCGTGCAGGTTTAGTCAATGCTGTTTATTACATATCTGCAGCATTTGTCATAGGGCTCATCCTAAGACGCAATGCCCCAAAAAATCGGGTCCTGAGGCATGACTAGGCAGAGTCAATACTCACGTCCTCAGGGCATATGTGTGGTCATCCGGACACAGATTTAGTGGAATTCATGTGCAAGGGGTTTGAGCAGGGTTTTCACACCGGCCTGGTTAGTCTTCCCCAAGAGACTTTTGAGTGTCGGAATCTTCGATCAGCATCCTGTAACCCCAGCATTGTAACCGAGCTCTTGAGGAATGAGGTGCTCAAAGGGTTCGTTATAGGTCCATTTCCTAGGGCTCCCTTCAATAAATGGAGGGTGAGCCCTATTGGGGTAGCATGCGGGAAATTTTCCAATAAACACCGTCTCATATACGACTTGTCCGCACCTCATTCTACTAATATCCCTAGTATTAATTCTCTGATACCATCCGAAGAGTTTAGCATGAAGTACACATCAGTGGACGTGGCAATACAGCAAATCCTGAACCTTGGCCCCGGCACCTGGCTGTCAAAGGTTGATATCTCCGATGCCTTTAAACTGTTACCTATACACCCAGACTTATGGCAGTGGCATGGGATCAAATGGGAGGGGCAATATTACTTTGCCACGCGCCTGACCTTCGGGTCTAAAAGCAGCCCCTGGCTGTTTGATACCTTTGCCTCTGCTGTAGAATGGTCTTTGTTTAATCAGTGGTCGTGCACCAACGTGTTACACTATCTGGATGACTTTCTGTTGCTTGAAGGTCCTAGTTGTGAGCCTAGGGATTTACAGACTGTTTTGTCAGTGTTTCATTGTTGGAATATACCAGTAGCTGAGAAGAAAGTTGAGGGACCCTCCACTTCCATCACCTTTTTAGGGGTGGTACTGGACTCGACAGACATGGTGGCCAGACTCCCACAGGAGAAGCTGGACCGAATCCAGGCGGTAATTCACAGCATGGCTCGTTCTCCGGCTACAAATAGACAACAGCTCTTGAGCCTGTTAGGCATGCTAAATTTCGCCACGATGATTATCCCTCAGGGCAGAGCATTTGTGTCCCGATTATTAGCTTTGCTGCCTTCAACTCCGGAGGCAGATTCTCCTGTGGTCCTTGATCAGGCATCAAGATCAGATTTGATGATGTGGGACCAATACCTGATGGGGTGGAACGGGATCTCATTGTTCATTCCCTTAGCTAATCAAACATCTCCAGTGGTCATCACGGACGCAGCGGCATCAGCAGGTTATGCTGCCATATTCACTACGCACTGGCTGTCAGAATCCTGGTCCCCGGAGGTCCTGGCTCTTCCAGAATTCTCCATCATATCTGCCCTCTTTGAGATTGTTCCTGTCGTGGCTGCTGCTCTGACATGGGGTCATTTATGGAAGGGGCAGTCTGTGGTCTTCTATACAGACAACATTGCCGTTCGAGACATAATATGCAAAGGCAGGTCTCGGTCTCTTACAATAATGTCTTTCCTCCGCAGATAAGTTCACACTGCTCTCGCTCAGGAATTTCACATAGAATGTATTCATATTCAGGGGAAAAAGAACATCGCCACTGACGCCCTTTCCCGCTTTAACTTTCAGATCTTCCGTCAAGTCATGCCAGATGCAGATCGGGTGGCCACTCGGGCACCTCCGTTCAGGGCTTTGATGCTGGATTAGACAGTCACTACCTAGGGGCCTAGGTCACTACCTAGGGGCCTTAGGGCTAGCAAACAACACCGCTAGATCTTACAAGATGGCCTGGAACGCTTTTCTTAAATTCCATCACAAACCTCCATCTTCTTCCCCTTTTGATTTACAGTACATTCTAGCGTTCATATCATTTTGCCACTCATCACTCAAATTGTCCCATAGCTCTATACGATTATATTTAGCCGGGGTACAACATTTACGGTCACTTTGTCACCCCAGTTTGCCTTCCATCCTCGGAGCTCATCCGGTCAAAGCAGCTCTGAAGGGGTTACAGAAATTAGAGAAACCTAAACTACCATCCAGAGTTCCCGTGTCTGCTGCCAATTTTCGACTGTTCAGTACCATTCTGGATGGCAGTCGGTTTGGGGTCTCCGTTAGTACGGTTATCAAAGCAGCCATTTATCTAGCCTATTACGGGTTTCTTCGACCGGGTAAGTTCACAAAGACTACATATAATGCCTCGGTATTGTTGATAAGACATTTATCACCAGCAGGGTTGGGTTTCAAGTTGTCACTGGGGCACACTAAGACGCAACAGTTAAAGCATGATGAAATCAACATCTACCCATCCAATAACCAATGGTGTCCAGTCAAGGTCCTGTATCAATTGCTGAGGTTGCTTCATGACAAACCACCAAGTTCGCCATTACTGCCATTTCTCGTGTTGCCCCTTACATAGTTACATAATTAGTACGGTCGAAAAAAGACATATGTCCATCAAGTTCAACCAGGGAATAGTCTCGGGATTTTGTAAGACATGTTCGTATCTTAGCTCGCAACGCAGGTATGGATCCAGCTACGGTCTCTGGGCATTCTTTCAGGTTGGGGGCCGCATCCTCTGCATCCAGGCATGCTGTCCCATCTCACATTATTAAAAAGTTGGGAAGATGGAGGTCTCCTTGCTTCAACAGATACATACCAGACCCACAAGTGGAAATGGCTACTGCATTTGGCCAGCTGGCTAATGTTTAGATTGTATTTGTTGTTTAAATAAATAAATAAATATTTATTATTTCATTCACCTACTTGAGTGTGTTTTGCCCTCTTCTTCATAGGCTACCTCATTCGGCCACCCGGGCACAACTTAGGCTCATGTCGTTAGGATTATACTTCTGATACATTGTAACTTGACCACAAGTGAAGGTTAACTGAAAGAGTTAACCTAATTTGTGGGAGGAGTCTGTACGCTACTTAAGGCAGAGACCCTGGGCACTGGGTCTCTGCTTCAGTACCGCCGTGTTTGTCCCACCCTCCCTCCCGTATTTTCATAATTTCCATTTACTTTTCATATAGGGGTAGCCCTCTTCTTCATAGGCTACCTTATTCGGCCACCCGGGCACAACACGGGCTCAGGTCATTAGGATTATTACACATCTGATACATTGTAATTTGACCACAATGGCTCAGAATATACAAGTGGTAAAACACAAGCCATTCTCAGGAAGCATGGAATTATGTTCCAGACAACAGTTCCATATAACCCAGAGCAAAATGGAGTTGCAGAGAGAATGAACCGCACATTGTGTGAAAGTGGGAGGAGCATGCTATTTGATGCTGATTTGCCAACTACATACTGGGGAGAAGCTATCACAACTGCATGTTATCTTCAAAATCGTTTGCCGGGAAAAGCAACTACCAAAACTCTATATGAACTGTGGAACAAAAGGAAACCAGATTTAAGACACATCAGAATTTTTGGAAGTAAAGCCCATGTACACATTCCAAAAGAAAAACGCACAAAATGGGATGCATGTGCAAAAGAAGGTGTACTTGTGGGATACAGTGAATCTCAAAAAGGTTACAGGATTTTACATCAAGACAGGAACAAGGTAACAGTCAGCAGAACTGTGATTATTGATGAAACTTCTGTGTGCTCAAAGTTTAAACAACAAACTATTCAAACTGAGAAAGAATCAACATCAGTCACTCAAGAAAATAAGGAAAGTGATACAGAAATAGAAATTACTGCAGAAGAATCAAAACCTGAAACTGAACCAGAAAAACCTTCAGTCAGAAAATCAACCAGAATCAATAAAGTTGTTCCAGCTGAATGTTTATCTTACATAGCTTGCAGAGCTGTTCAAACTGAACCAGGTTCATGGAAAGACATGCAGAAACTGCCAATGCATGAGAGACAAATATGGAATAAAGCCGCTGATGAAGAAATGACATCACTCAAAGATCTCCAGACATGGACACTTTCAGAGCTACCTCAAGGTAAACATGCCATAGGATGCAAATGGGTTTTTAAAACCAAATGTAACTCTGAAGGGAAAATCTGTCGGTACAAGGCAAGGCTGGTTGCTAAAGGTTACTCACAGAAGTTCGGTGAGGACTATGATGCTACTTTTGCTCCAGTTGCTACACAAGATACATTCAGAACACTAATGACAGTGGCTGCCATGCGTACAATCATTGTGAAACCTCACGATATTAAGACAGCTTTTCTTAATGGTGATATTGAAGAAGAAATTTACATGTCACAGCCAGAAGGATATTTGAAAAAGGGACAAGAGCATCTTGTCTGCAAGTTGAATAAATCTATTTATGGCCTTAAACAATCAGCTCGAGCATGGAACTTGAAGATTAATCAAGTTCTACTAAATGAAGGATTTACAAGAAGCAAAGCTGATCCGTACCTATATGCTAAACAAGTAGACACTGAGTGGATGTATCTGCTAATTTAAGTAGATGACCTCTTCATTACTCACAAAAACAACAATGAAATTGCAAAGTTAACAGTACTCAATAAGCACTTTGAAACTAAAGACCTATGTGAAGTGACGTATTATCTAGGAATTGATATCCAGCGTGAGAAAGATGGAAGTTTCCTGTTGAATCGGAGTGCAAAAATTGAATCTATCCTTCAGCAATTCAACATGACAGAGGTGAAAGGAGCAAGCACACCTATGGATACAGCCTATCCAAAGTTAGAAGGAGAAGATGATCTTCTCACATCCAATGAACAATACAGACAAGCAGTGGGGGCACTTCTCTACATTGCAACCACTACACGCCCAGACACTGCAGCCAGCATGTCTCTTCTTTGCAGGCGAGTTGATAAACCACGTCAAAGAGACTGGAATGCGATCAAAAGAGTTATGAGATATTTGAAACAGACAAAAGACTTAAATTTGAAACTGTCAGCAAGTGGTGATTTAAACCTCGTGGGATATGTGGACTCTGATTGGGCAGGTGATCACATCACACGCAAATCCACAAGTGGTTACTTATTAAAATTGGGAGACAGTCCTATATCATGGTCCACAGCAAGAAACAGATTTCAGTGGCATTGTCCTCTACAGAAGCTGAATACATATCTGCAGCTTATGCCAGTCAAGAAGTTGTGTGGTTACAGCAATTACTCAAGGATCTTGGAGAAGCAACATCAGAACCTACCGTCTTATTTGAGGACAATCAGGCTTGCATTAAGCTTGCAACAACTGAGAAGATTAATGGAAGAACCAAGCACATCGATGTCAGACATCATTACATTCATGACTTAGTTGATCAGAAAGTGATTGTACTTGTGTATTGTGAGTCAGAAAAAATGATTGCTGATGCTTTGACAAAGCCACTAGCTAGAAACCGATTTGTGGATCTTAGATCAGAAATGGGATTTACATAGATAGTAGTTGTTGAGTGGGGGTGTTAGCATACAAGGTTTGTGTTTAATGAGCAACAACCACTGTATGTCATTGCTGTGTGCCTACTACATTGTATGACCACTAGATGGCAGTGTTACATTTGTGAGTTCATGTTTTGTCTATGCCTCATAAGTAATAAGAGTTCCTGCTCCTCTTGCAGTGTTCAGTGAAACAGACTGTCTGCCTGTCCTTTGTTTAGCCCCAAAGGTTATGTCGAACACCCGACTTGGCCGGCGATAGGCT
Source organism: Hyla sarda (assembly GCF_029499605.1). Lineage (NCBI taxonomy): Eukaryota > Metazoa > Chordata > Amphibia > Anura > Hylidae > Hyla > Hyla sarda. The sequence goes on along the minus strand of NC_079194.1, from coordinate 269,504,150 downwards.
GAGCGGCAGGGTGACGTTTTTGGCCTGTGATGGGCTGAGTGCAGTATGACTCGCCAACCACCGGCAACCAGGAAGAGGATCGCTGCGGAGGCCGGAGCCGGTTACCGGAGGCACCGGGGGAGCGAAGGAAGGTATGTACCTGTTTATGTTTTTTACTGCCAGCAGTATGGACAATAATTTTCCTATTCCGGAGTTCTCCTTTAATGACGCATGACATTTAATCATGTCCTGCGCCGGCTCATATTATGTGAAGTGCACTCAGGAGCTGAGCGCGCTTCATACCCTGCAGGTCCCGATTGCTACCTGCAGCTAATATCGGACATCGCCGATCGGGCATCCAAATCAGGAGAAAATACTGCTGGTTAGCTCAACAGAGCTGTTCGGGATCGCCACGGTGAAATGGCGGCATCCCGAACAGCTGAGAGGACAGTAAGAGGCGCCTTACCTTGCTCCTTGCTGTCCAAACGGCGCTTGACTGCTCCAAACCTGAGATCCAGGCTGGCACAATTGAGCACAGATTACACTGATCAATGCTATGGCATTGCATTGATCCATGTATGCAATCAAAGGATTGCATGTAATAGTCCCCTATGGGGGGCTAAAAAAAAGTGTAAAAAAAAAGTTAATAAATGTGATTTAAAGGGGTTGTGCGCTGCCCTAATTTTCGGAGCTCCGCTCACAGCGTCCGGAAGTTCATTACTCCGAACGCTGTGTGCGGGCTTCCGTGTTCGCGGCCGCCGGGCGTGACTTAACACCTGGCCCCTCGCCCGCCCCCTCGTGACGTCTCGCCCGCCCCCACGTGACGTCACGCCCCCTTCCCATAGACTTTCATTGAGGGGGCGGGCAAGATGTCGCGAGGGGCCGGGCGTGGCGTCACGCCCAGCGGCTGCGAACACGGAAGCCCGCACACAGCGTTCGGAGTAATGAACTTCCGGACGCTGTGAGCGGAGCTCCGAAAGTCAGGGCAGTGCACAACCCCTTTTAACTTTTGGCTTTATGGCCCACTGTTTCAAAATGATAAAGCATCTGTAGGATGTAAATGCTCACTACACCCCTTATTACATTCCTTGAGGGGTGTAGTTTTCAAAATGAAGTCACGTGTGGGATTTCCACTGTTTGGGCACCAAATGCGACATGGCCCCCAAAAACTATTCCAGCCAAATTTTCCCTCCAAAAGCCAAATGTCTTCAAAAAGTAAAAAACATGTCTACTTTATGATGTCAACATAAAGTAGACCTATTGGGGGAGATTTATCAAAACCTGTCCAGAGGAAAAGTTGCTAAGTTGCCCCTAGCAACCTATCATATCGCTTCTGAAAGAAGCAATCTGATTAGTTGCTATGGGCAACTCAGCAACTTTTCCTCTGGACAGGTTTTGATAAATCTCCCCCCTTGTACAGTCATGGCTGTAAATGTTGGCACCCCTGAAATTTTTCTAGAAAATGAAGTATTTCTCACAGAAAAGGATTGCAGTAACACATGTTTTCCTATACACATGTTTAGTCCCTTCGTGTGTATTGGAACTAAACCAAAAAAAGGAGGAAAAAAAGCAAACTCCAAAAATGGGCTGGACAAAATTATTGCCACCCTTTCAAAATTGTGGAAAAATAAGATTGTTTCAAGCATGTGATGCTCCTTTAAACTCACCTGGGGCAAGTAACAGGTGTTGGCAATGTAAAAATCGCACCTGAAAGCAGATAAAAAAGGAGAGAAGTTCACTTAATCTTTGCATTGTGTGTCTGTGTGTGCCACACTAACACTAAGCATGGACAACAGAAAGAGAAGAGAACTGTCTGAGGACTTGAGAACAAAAATTGTGGGAAAATATCAACAATCTCAAGGTTACAAGTCCATCTCCAGAGATCAAGATTTGCTATTGTCCACAGTGCGCAACATTATCAAGAGGTTTGCAACCCATGGCACTGTAGCTAATCTCCCTGAGCGTGGATGGAAGAGAAAAATTTATGAAAGGCGTCAATGCAGGATAGTCCGGATGGTGGATAAGCAGCCCCAAACAAGTTCCAAAGATATTCAAGCTGTCCTGCAGGCTCAGGGAGCATTAGTGTCAGCGCAAACTATCCGTCAACATTTAAATGAAATGAAACGCTTTGGCAGGAGACCCAGGAGAACCCCACTGCTGACACAGAGACATAAAAAAGCAAAACCACATTTTGCCAAAACGAACTTGAGTAAGCCAAAATCCTTCTTGGAAAACGTCTTGTGGACAGATGAGACCAAGATAGAGCTTTTTGGTAAAGCACATCATTCTATTGTTTACCAAAAACAGAATGAGGCCTACAAAGAAAAGAGCACAGTACCTACAGTGAAATATAGTGGAGGTTCAATAATGTTTTGGGGTTGTTTAGCTGCCTCTGGCACTGGGTGCCTTGAATGTGTGCAATGCATCATGAAATCTGAGGATTACCAACGGATTTTGGGTCTCACTGTACGGCCCAGTGTCAGAAAGCTGGGTTTGCATCTGAGATCTTGGGTCTTCCAGCAGGACAATGACCACAAACATATGTCAAAAAGCACCCAGAAGTGGATGGCAACAAAGTGCTGGAGAGTTCTGAAGGGGCCAGCAATGAGTCCAGATCTAAATCCCATTGAACACTTGTGGAGAGATCTTAAAATTGCTGGTGGGAAAAGGCGCCCCTACAATAAGAGAGACCTGGAGCAGTTTGCTAAGGAAGAGTGGTCCAACATTCCAGCTGAGAGGTGTAAGAAGCTTATTGATGGTTATAAGAAGCAAATGATTTCAGTTATTTTTTCCAAAGGGTTTGCAATCAAATATTAAGTTAAGGGTGGCAATAATTTTGTCCAGCCCATTTTTGGAGTTTGGTGTGATATTATGTCCAATTTGCTTTTTTCCCTCCCTTTTTTGGTTTAATTCCAATACACACAAAGGGAATAAACATGTGTAGCGAAACATGTGTTACTGCAATCCTTTTCTGTGAGAAATACTTCATTTTCTCGAAAAAATTTCAGGGGTGCCAACATTTACGGCCATGACTGTATATGTGAATCAATGTCATGTCATTTATTTGGCATGACCATTTCCTTTGAAACAGAGCTTTACAAATTTAGAAAAAATCTAATTTTTTAATTTTTTCATGAAATGTTGGAAATTTTCACAAACAAATGATGCAAGTATTAACTAAAATGTACCGTTATCTTAAAGTTGAATATGCCATGAAAAAACAATCTTGGAATCAGACTAAGTAAAAGCATCTCAGAGCTATTAATTCATAAAGGGACACAGGTCAGATTTGTCAAATCTGAGACCTTAACCCCTTAAGGACCCAGCCATTTTACACATTAGGACCCGGCCATTTTTTGAACATCGGACCACTGTCACTTTAAACATTAATAACTCTGGAATGCTTTTACTTATCATTCTGATTCTGAGAATGTTTTTTCGTGACATATTCTACTTTAACATAGTGGTAAAATTTTTTGGTAACTTGCATCCCTTCTTGGTGAAAAATCCCAAAATTTTATGAAAAATTTAAAAATTTTGCATTTTTCTAACTTTGAAGCTCTCTGCTTGTAAAGAAAATGGATATTCCCAATAATTTTTTTATTCACATATACAATATGTCCACTTTATGTTTGCATCATAAAATTGACGTGTTTTTACTTTTGGACGACATCAGAGGGCTTCAAAGTTCAGCAGCAATTTTCCAATTTTTCACAAAATTTCCAAACTCACGATTTTTCAGGGACCAGTTCAGGTTTGAAGTGGATTTTAAGGGTCTTCATCTTAGAAATACCCCACAAATGACCCCATTACAAAAACTGCACCCCCCAAAGTATTCAAAATGACATACAGTCAGCGTTTTCACCCTTTAGGTGTTTCACAGGAATAGCAGCAAAGTGAAGGAGAAAATTCACAATCTTCATTTTTTACACTCGCATGTTCTTGTAGACCCAATTTTTGAATTTTTACAAGGGGTAAATGGAGAAAATGTATACTTTGTAGCCCAATTTCTCTCGAGTAAGCACATACCTCATGTGTCTATGTAAAGTGTTCGGCGGCCGCAGTAGAGGGCTCAGAAGCGAAGGAGCGACAAGGGGATTTTGGAGAGTACGTTTTTCTGAAATGGTTTTTGGGGGGCATGTTGCATTTAGGAAGCCCCTATGGTGCCAGAACAGCAAAAAAAAAAAAAAAAACGCATGGCATACCATTTTGGAAACTAGACCCCTTGAGGAACGTAACAAGGAATAAAGTGAGCCTTAATACCCCACAGGTGTTTCACGACTTTTGCATATGTAAAAAAAAATTTTTTTAAATTCACTAAAATGTGTTTCCCCCCAAATTTCACATTTTTTGCAAGGGTTAATAGCAGAAAATACCCCCCAAAATTTGTAACCCCATCTCTTCTGAGTATGGAGGTACCCCATAAGTTAACCTGAAGTGCACTACGGGCGAACTACAATGCTCAGAAGAGGAGTCATATTTGGAGCAAATTTTGCGCAGGGGGCATGTCGCATTTAGGAAGCCCCTATGGTGCCAGGACAGCAAAATAACCCCCACATGGCATACCATTTTGGAAACTAGACCCCTTGAGGAACGTAACAATGGGTACAGTGAGCATTTACCCCCCCCCCCTCACTGGTGTCTGTCAGATCTTTGGAACAGTGGGCTGTACAAAATTTTTAATTTGCACAGCCCACAGCCCACTTTTCCAAAGATCTGTCAGACACCAGTGGGGTGTAAATTCTCACTGCACCCCTCATTACATTCTTTGAGGGGTGTAGTTTCCGAAATGGGGTCACATGTGGGGTGTTGTTTTTTTTGCGTTTGTCAAAACCGCTGTAACAATCAGCCACCCCTGTGCAAATCACCTCAAATGTACATTGTGCACTCTCCCTTCTGGGCCTTGTTGTGCGCCCCCAGAGCACTTTGCGCCCACATATGGGGTATCTCCGTAGTCGGGAGAAATTGCATTACAAATTTTGGGGGCCTTTTTCCCCTTTTACCTCTTGTCAAAATGAAAAGTATAGGGCTACACCAGCATGTTAGTGAAAACAATTTATTTTTTTTACACTAACATGCGGGTGTAGACCCCAACTTCACCTTTTCATAAGGGGTGAAAGGAGAAAAAGCCCCCCAAAATTTGTTAGGCAATTTCTGCCGGGTACGGCGATACCCCATATGTGGCCCTAAACTGTTGCCTTGAAATACAACAGGGCTCCGAAGTGAGAGTGCCATGCACATTTGAGGCCTGAATTAGGGATTTGCATAGGGGTGGAAAAAGGGGTTTTCTACGCCAGTGATTCCCAAACAGGGTGCCTCCAGCTGTTGCAAAACTCCCAGCATGCTTGGACAGTCAACGGCTGTCCGGCAATACTGGGAGTTGTTGTTTTGCAACAGCTGGAGGCTCCGTTTTGGAAACAGTGGCGTACCAGGCGTTTTTCATTTTTATTGGGGAGGGGGGCTGTGTAGGGGTATGTGTATATGTAGTGTTTTTTACTTTTTATTTTATTTTGTTGTAGTGTAGTGTTTTTAGGGTACAGTCACACGGGCGGGGGATTACAGCGAGTTTCCTGCTGCGAGTTTGAGCTGCCGCGCAAAATTTGCTGCATCGCAAACTTGCAGCCTGATACTCACTGTAAGACCTCCAGCTGTTGCAAAACTACAACTCCTGATAGACTGTGCATGCTGGTAGTTATAGTTTTGCAACAGCTGGAGGCACACGTGTTGGGAAACACTGAGTTAGGAAACAGACAATGTTTCCCAACCAGTGTGCCTCCAGTTGTTGCAAAACCACTACTCCCAAACATTCTCAGGCATGCTGGAAGTAGTAGTTCGGCAACATCTTTAGAGCCAGATGATGCCGAACTACAACTCCCAGCATGCTTGGAGTTGTAGTTTTGCAACATCTGGAGGACTACAGTTTGCAGACCACTAATACAGTGTTTCCCAATCTGTGCCCTTCCAGATGTTGCAAAACTACAACTCCCAGTATGCCAAAACTGTCCAGGCATGCTGGGAGTTGTAGTTCTGCAACATCTGAAGGGCCAGATGTTACAGAACTACAACTCCCAGCATGCCTGGACAGTAGGGGCATGCTGAGGATGTGTAGTTTTGCAACATCAGGAAGGACACAGTGGTCCCAAAACTGCGGACCTCCAGATGTTGCAAAACTGAAACTCCCAGCATGCCCGGACGCCAAGGGCTGTCTGGGCATGCTGGGAGTTGTAGTGTAAGGGGACCAGATGGAGCAGTCCAGATCGCTTTACGGCGGTCTGGACTGACGCAAAGGTCCCGCAACGCCGCTGAAGATCCACTCACCTGTCGCCGCCGGGATCCGGGTCTTCAGGGACGAGGTAAGTACCGGGGCCGGTCCCCAGCACTCCCCTGTCCCCCGCCGCGTCCTCCGGTCTTCCTCCTGTTCTCTCCGGACTTCCAGGGGCCGGGCAGGGCGGGAGGAAGTAACCGCCCCCCCCCCTGCGTTTGGTCGGTTAGCTAACCGAGAAATTTGCAGGGGATAGGAGGAGGTGGCAGGCTTGCCACCTCGCTCCTATACTTCAGCATGGTCCTGGCTGTCTGTGACAACCCGGATCATGCAAAATTACCGGGCGGTCGGGTCCCAGAGACCCGATCAGCCCTGTAATGCCGCAGATCGCAGGGGCGATTTCTCTCGCGATTTACGGCGATCGCCGACATGGGGGGCCGACATGGCCCCCCTCAGGGTTTGCCCTGGATGCCTGCTGAAGCATTTAAGCAGGCATCTGCTTCCGATCTCTGCCCGGCGCGTGGCAGGGACCGGAAAACGTCATGAGTCCTTAAAGCCCAGGGTGCGGAGACGTACGCATACATCATGTGTCCTTTAAAATAAATGTCCATTAAGGCTGAACTGGCCATTGGGAATAACGGGCTTTTGCCTTGGGGGGAATGGCAGTCTGAAGGGCATCTAAAGTTAAATGCGGCGCTCAGCTGAGCAAAGGGACATTGGCTCCCCAATTACTCTTTCGGCTGCCCACAATATCGAGGGAGGCCACAAGAGACAAAGAGTCCTTCATCTGAGCTCTGGCACATGAGTGACGTCATCATCAAGTGCTGGAGCACAGACCAGAGAACAGAAGAGAAAAGAGGCCGTGCTGTGGACTACAGGAACCAGGTGCGTATGTTTTTTTTTTTTTTTTTTTTTTATTACAATGGGGGCTGCTGCACTACAACTCACTAAAGGGGGCTGCTGCACTACAACTTCATACATGGGCCTGCTGCACTACAACTACCTAAAGGGGGCTTCTGCATTACAACAACATAAAGGGGCCTGCTACTACTACAACTACATAGAGGGGGCTGCTGCACTACAACTTCATAAAGGTGCCTGCTACACCACAACTATTTAAAGCAGGTTTCTGCATTACAACAAAATAAAGGGGACTGCTGCACTACAACTACCGGTACTTAAAGGGTGCTACACCTACAAGGAGTAAATATCTACAGGGGGACCTACCAATTTGGTGCACCCCTGTAATGGGGGAAAACTTGGCCTAACTCTCTTCCTAACCCACATATCTATCCACTCTACAGTGTAAGACACCAATGGAGTAATTATTACTGTACAGAGCGCTATAGGTGCTGAAAAAATGCAGAGGCTAAAATGTTTGTCTGGCAGGTTTTGTGGAGACGAGTGGTGGCTGGGAGAAATTGTCATGACGGTCTGGACCGGATGGAGAAGAAAAGGGAAAGAGAACGACTCCAATAAGAGAAGACATCACCTGTTGTAACTGTATGTAATCAATATGAGAGAATGACGAATGGTGCACTGTGAAGGTGTACTAAAAGTTCTAGGATGCTCAGTCCTCAAGGCCGACCAGGGCCACAAAAATCCAAACAAAAAAAGTTGAAAGACGGCACTCCAGTAGATTTGTAGTGAAAAAAATAAGTGTATGTTATCAATTACATGGTCTGTGTACAGCTGATATCTATCATCATAAGGTCACTATAAAGGGGAAATTATTCCTTTCAGTATACAGGAGGGGCCATAGGCGAAACTCAATCATGAGGCCCTCTACACCCTGGGCCTGTGAATTTCAAAGAATGGCGGTGTATACAGTGTATGCATCGATGTTAATCTGGGAAGCATGCAGGAATTTCTCAAGGGTTAGGGTTTAGAAAATAATACCTCCGCACCAGGGAGACATTAATACTGCAGTGACTAATACTATCATATCGATATTTATTATATATAAAAAAAAAAAAAAACACTATGCAGAGATCAATAACACCGCTATACAAGGGACAAATAATTGTACCACACCATAACCACTACCATTACCGCATATAGTACCTGTATAACATTACCATACTGATACTGAATAAAACTACCATACACAGACAGACCAAGGGACAAATAATACCGCCACCGCATTACCACTAGCATTTAGTAACAGGATAAATACCATACTGATACTGAATAAAGACCAGTATCACCAATAACACCATTACTTAGAGACCAGTATCACCAATAACACCACTATACACAGACCAGTATAACCAATAACACTACTATACAAGGGACAAATAATACTGCCACACCATGACTACAGTACATATTACCATCATATAGTGACTGGATAATACCATTATACTAATGCAGAATAAAAACTTCAGTATGCAGAGAATGTTAACACCAGCTCCACACAGGCTCTACAGACCATATAAATGATCACATACAGTTACATCAGGCAACTTCTGGAGTTGTTCACTTTCCTTTCTTCCAGCCACTAGTCTTCACAGAACCTGCCAGACAAACATTTTAGGCTGCACACTTGCCCAGCACCTATAGTGCTCCAAACAGTAATAATACAGTCTCACCCAGTACAGTGGGTAGATAAGTGGGTTGGGGAGGAGTAGATAGGGCCCCCATATTAGGTAGTTATATTGCTTGGTAGACCGGTCCCTTCACTTGGCTTCACCCATAACACAGGTGCCCTGAGTAGGTAGGTGCCACCTGTAGATAGGCCCCCCTGTAGATAGCTGCAGCCTCCATATATATAGTGGTAGCAGCAGCCCCCTTTAATTAGTACTAGAAGCAGCTCACTTTAGATAGTAATAGCAGCCTCCTTTAGGTGGTAGTAATAGTAGCCCCCTTAAGATGGTAGTAATAGTAGCCCCTTTTAGATGGTAGAAAAAGGAACCCTCTTTTAGATTGTAGTAATAGGAACTCCCTTTAAGTTGTAGTAATAGCCCCCTTTAGGCAGTAATAGTAACCCCCTTTAGATAGTAAAGGCAGCAGCAGCCCCCTTCAGGTAGCAAAAGCAGCAGCCTCCTTTAGGTAGTAAAAGCAGCAGCAACCCCTTCTAGGTACTAACAACAGCAACAGCCCCCTCTAGTTACTAAAAGCAGAAGCAGGAACCCCCTTCCAGGTAGTAAAAGCAGAAGCAGGAACCCCCTTCCAGGTAGTAAAAACAGAAGCAGCCCCCTTTAGGTAGTACAAACAGCGGCAACCCCCTTTAGGCAGTAAAACAGCAGCAGCCCTCTTTAGGTAGGAAAACAGCAGCAGCCCCCTTTAGGTAGTAAATATAGCAGCAGCCCTCTTTAGGTAGTAAATATAGCAGCCCCATTTAGGCAGTAAAAACAGAAACAGCCCCTTTACATGGTAAAAACAGCCCCTTTACATGGTAAAAACAGCAGCACCCCCTTTAGGTGATAAAAATAGCAGCAGCCCCCTTTAGGTAGTAAAAACAGCAGCAACCCCCTTTAGGTAATAAATACAGCAGCAGCCCCCCTTAGGTAGTAAATACAACAGCAGTCCCTTTGGTATGTAAAAACAGGAGCAGCCCCCTTTAGGTAGTAGAACAGGAGAAGCCCCCTTTAGGTAGTAAAAACAGCAGCAGCCCCAATTAGGTGGTAAAAACAGCAGCAGCAGCCTGTAGTTATTAAATACAGCAGCAGCCCCTTCTAGTTATTAAAAACAGCAGCAGCCCCCTCTAGTTAGTAACCCCTTAAGGACCAGGCAAGTTTTAATTTTTGCACTTTTGTTTTTTCCTCCTCCCCCTTCTAAAAATCATAACCCTTTTTGCACCTACAGATCCATATAATTAGTGTCACTAATTGTACTTTGTGATGACATCAATCAGAACAAATTCTATCGCGAAACCAAAAATGAACTACTTGTGGGGTGAAAATTTAAAAATAAAACACCATTTTGTAACTTTTTTGTGGGCTTCTTGTTACGCCGAGCGCACCGGGTCCCCGCTCCTCCCCGGAGCGCTCGCTACACTCTCCTCACTGCAGCGCTCCGGTCAGATCCACTGACCCGGGGCGCTGCGATACCGCCTCCAGCCGGGATGCGATTCGCGATGCGGGTAGCGCCCGCTCGCGATGCGCACCCCGGCTCCCGTACCTGACTCGCTCTCCGTCAGTCCTGTCCCGGCGTGCGCGGCCCCGCTCCCTAGGGCGCGCGCGCGCCGGGTCTTTGCGATTTAAAGGGCCACTGCGCCGCTGATTGGCGCAGTGGTTCCAATTAGTGTGTTCACCTGTGCACTTCCCTATATCACCTCACTTCCCCTGCACTTCCTTGCCGGATCTTGTTGCCATCGTGCCAGTGAAAGCGTTTCCTTGTGTGTTCCTAGCCTGTGTTCCAGACCTCCTGCCGTTGCCCCTGACTACGATCCTTGCTGCCTGCCCCGACCTTCTGCTACGTCCGACCTTGCTTCTGTCTACTCCCTTGTACCGCGCCTATCTTCAGCAGCCAGAGAGGTTGAGCCGTTGCTAGTGGATACGACCTGGTCACTACCGCCGCAGCAAGACCATCCCGCTTTGCGGCGGGCTCTGGTGAAAACCAGTAGTGACTTAGAACCGATCCACTAGCACGGTCCACGCCAATCCCTCTCTGGCACAGAGGATCCACTACCTGCCAGCCGGCATCGTGACACTTCTGTTTCTACGCAGTGCACTTTTTGGTAAAAAATACACCATATTTTTATTCTGTGGGTCCATCCATACGGTTACAAGGATACTCAATTTAGACTTTTCGATTTTTATTTTATTTTACTATTTTACTACTTTAAGAAAATACTACATACACCAAAATCAGTATGCTTAAAATCGACCCCTATAACTTTTTTATTTTTCTGTATACAGGGATGTGTGAGAGCTCTTTTTTTTGCGCCGTGGTTTGTAGTTCTTATTGGTACCATTATTGTTTTGATGGGACTTTTTGATCACTTTTTATAATTTTTTATGGTGGTATATGAAGGGACCAAATGGACAAGTTTGGACTTTGGTATTTTTTTACATGTAGGCCATTGACCATGCGGTTTAACTAGCCTTATATATTAATAGTTCTGACATTTATGCATGCAGCGGTACCATATATGTTTGTTTTTGATAACATTATTTTATTTAAAAAATGGGAAAAGGGGGCTGATTCAAACTTTTAATAATAAAGGGGTTAATCCACTTTTATTAACACTTTTTACTTTTTTTCTTAGTCCCCATTGGGGTTTTACCATGCAATCTTTTGATTGCATACACTGTTCAGTTCTGAGCTTTGGCTCAGCATTGATCAGTGTTATTGTTGCTTTGCGGCTCTAGGATGCCATGGCTGGCAGGGGACATCAGAACACCGATTGAGCGGCAAAGAGGCAGGTAAGGGCCCTCCTGCTGTCCACTCAGCTGATCGGGACCCAGGATTTTGCCGCTGATGTCACGATCAGCTCTGCTGAGCTAACCATCACTGCTTATTCCCGCATTTAGATACTGCAATCAACTTCGATGACGGGATATAAAGGGTTAATGCCAGGCATCGGCGATGCCTGACATTCACCATGGGTCCTGGCTATTGATAGCAACTGGGACCCACCGGGTATGAAGTCTGCTTAGCTCGTGACCAAATTTCAAACCCTGGTAACAGGGCCAGAGCGTACAGGTACCCCCTTGGTCCTTAAGTAGCAGGACGCAAGGGCTTACTTGTATGCCCTTCATCCTTAAGAGGTTAAAAACTGCAGCAGCCCCCTGTAGTTATTAAAAAGAAACAAAGATACTCACCTGGCTTCTGTAGTCCATAGCTTGGCCTCTTCTATCTTCTTCTCCGGTCTGTGCTTCACCGCATGATGACATCACTTATGCGCTGGATTGCAGAGAAAGGACTATAGCATTTTTGCTTTAAAAAATGTCATAGTCTCAGCATTTTGCAATTTTGGAAAATTGCCGGCGAGTCACAAATCGCAGAAATATGCAGAAATCAGGGGGAAAAATGCCAAACCCAAAAACGTAAAGGAGGTTTGATGTTTTAAATTTCCCTATTGACTTTCTGGCAACATGTGGCCGCTGTGTTTTTTCTGGTTTATACAAACCAATACCCTGATTTTAGCCCAACCCAAAACGTCACTTTTATTAGTGTATCATTTAAAAGGTATAACCAAAAAAGTTTAACCAGTCTGACCATAGTAAGTGTGCATCACTATAAAGTGGAGAAAAAAAACACATTTGCCCTTCGGCGTATACCACAAAAAATATCACGATATATACTGTTGATGGCTGCAGTCCTAACAACATGTATAAAATAAGACAGACTAAACAGGCTTATTAAAAACACTCAAATAGCCCCCCTGACATGTTTCGCTCCTCAGAGTTTCATCAGAGGTCTGGGCTGAGAGTTGGCTATAGTTCCATTAGATGTTACACCACCCACAGCTGCAGTGCTTACTTGTGGTTGTTAATCATTTAAATATATTGGTAATAGTAATTGTATACAGAGTATCATGTGTATGCCTTTAAGTGCCTGTTCCCAGAAAGCAAAAGTATTGTTAATAAACCCTAAGTTGCCCCAACATATCAGTTAACCATGCATATTATTTAAATGAGTTGTTCAATATCACATATGGCTTCTGTCATGACATGACTCAGTCCTGGCTAAGCAGTGCTAAGGGTCACCAGTCAATGACTGTCTGAGCAGTTGATATGAAAGCTTAGCTGGGACTGAGGACAGTCAAAATGGTTGTGGAAGGTGAGTGGGGTTTGCAAGCGTGTGTATAAATATATACACACACACATATATATATATATATACATATATATATATATATATGTTAGATTGTTAGAGTGATGTTGTGGCAACACTGTTGTTTTATCCACAATATTGTAAACTGTGGACAAAAGCACACATGAACATAGCTTAAAGGGAACCAATCATCAGATTTTACCCTATATAACGCTTGGCAAAGCGTTATATAGGGTAAAATCTTTATTTTCACCATTCCCAGGGGATGCTCCTGCCCCCAGGGATGGTTAAGATATGAAGTTATAAACTAGTCACCGCCGCCGCCGTAAGTAGTCACCTGGGCAGGAGCATCCCCCGGGAATGGTGAAAATAAAGATTTTACCCTATATAACGCTTTGCCAAGCATTATATAGGGTAAAATCTGATGATTGGTTCCCTTTAAGGTATTTGCCATTGATTATTCATTTTTCAGATCACTTAGATTCATTGTTACACAATTTGAAAATTTTCAGTAAGATGTCCCAAGACAACGTACAGATTGGTTAAACCACAAAGCTGGTATTAAACAACACTAGACAGAAAGATGCTAATGGTGTTCTAACTGCATTAATTATATTTATTCTTAATTTTAGCGATGTGGCACTGGCAGTAGCTTCACTGTCATTCAATCAGTGGTTCACAAAACTTCATTGCAAAGATTTCCGTTTGGTAAGTGTTTTGGTTATGGTTTAATTTTACTCAGTGTTTCGAAAAATGCCCATTTTTGCCTTCTGTGTGGCAGTATTTCCTCATTACATATAGAGCCATTTTAACCCATGTATGGACACAGTACAGGGGTTTCATCTGTGGGCCCCCCATCCTGAACATTGCAGAAAACAGTAGCAAAGACACATAAACTTTGTACTATATCGTATTAGGTAACAATCCCTGGACTTAATGAAGCACAGTGGACCAACACCAGCAGATGACATGGCTCCCCAAATCATAGTAATTTTTTTGGGGGGGGGGGGCTTTGGGGTTTTTATGAGCTGTAATGAGTCTTTCTCATATATTAGTTTCACCTTTTGCAAGTTGCATTACTGAAATAATTGAACTTTGCACGATATTCAATTTTTTTTTAGTTTCACCTGTGTGTGTGTTTGTGTGTGTATGTATATATATGTATATGTACAGTGGGGCAAAAAAGTATTTAGTCAGCCACCAATTGTGCAAGTTCTCCCAAAGATGAGAGAGGCCTATAATTTTCATCATAGGTACACCTCAACTATCAGAGACATAATGAGAAAAAAAAAATCCATAAAATCAAAAAATTGTCTGATTTTTAAAGAATGTATTTGCAAATTATGGTGAAAAATAAGTATTTGGTCAATAACAAAAGTTCATCTCAATGCTTTGTTATATACCCTTTGTTGGCACTGACAGAGGTCTTACGTTTTTTGTAAGTCTTCACAAGGTTTTCACACACTGTTGCTGGTATTTTGGCCCATTCCCCCATACAGATCTCCTCTAGAGCAGTGATGTTTTGGGGCTGTTGCTGGGCAACACAGACTTTAAACTCCCTCCAAAGGTTTTCTCTGGGGTTGAGATCTGGAGACTGGCTAGGCCACTCTAAGACCTTGAAATGCTTCTTACGAAGCCACTCCTTTGTTGCCCGGGCAGCGAGTTTGGGATCGTTGTCATGCTGAAAGACCCAGCCATGTTTCATCTTCAATGCTCTTGCTGATGGAAGGAGGTTTTCACTCAAAATCTCACGATACATGGCCCCATTCATTCTTTTCTTTACACGGATCATTCGTCCTGGTCCCTTTGCAGGAAAACAGACCCAAAGTATGATGTTTCCACTTCACAGTAGGTATGCTGTTCTTTGGATGCAACTCAGCATTCTTTCTCCTCCAAACACGACAAGTTTAGTTTTTACCAAAAAGTTCTACTTTGGTTTGATCTGACCATATGACATTCACCCGTTCCTCTTCTGGATCATCCAAATGCTCTCTAGTAAACTTCAGACGGGCCCGGACATGTACTGGCTTAAGCAGGGGGACACGTCTGGCACTGCATAATTTGAGTCCCTGGTGGCATAGTGTGTTACTGATGGTAGCCTTTGCTACTTTGGTCCCGGCTCTCTGCAGGTCATTCACTAGGACCCCCGTGTGGTTCTGGCATTTTTGCTCACCGTTCTTGTGATCATTTTGACACCACGGGGTGAGATCTTGCATGGAGCCTCAGATCGAGGGAGATTATCAGTGGTCTTGTATGTCTTCCATTTTCTAATAATTGCTCCCACAGTTGATTTCTTCACACCAAGCTGCTTGCCTATTGCAGATTCAGTCTTCCCAGCCTGGTGCAGGTCTACAATTTTGTTTCTGGTGTCCTTCGGTCTTGGCCATAGTGGAGTTTGGAGTGTGACTGTGTGAGTTTGTGGACAGGTGTCTTTTATACTGATAACAAGTTCAAACAGGTGCCATTAATACAGGTAATGAGTGGAGGACAGAGGAGACTCCTTGGGGACGGAGGGTTTTTCCATTTTTGCACTTTAGTTTTTCCTACTTACCTTTTAAAAATCATAATTTTTAATTTTGCACCTAAAAATCCATATGATGGCTTATTTTTGCGCCACCAATTCTACTTTGTAATGATATCAGTCATTTTACCCAAAAATCTACGGTGAAATGGAAAAAAATAATAATTGTGCGACAAAATTGAAAAAAAAAAATACATTTTGTAACTTTAGGGGGCATTATTCTGTAGGTCCATGTGATTAAAATGATACCCTACTTATATCAGTTTGATTTTGTCGTACTTCTGGAAAAAATCATAGCTACATGCAGGAAAATTTATACGTTTGAAATTGTCATCTTCTGACCCCTATAACTTTTTTATTTTTCAATGTATGGGGTGGTATGAGGGCAAATTTTTTTGTGCCGTGATCTAAAGTTTTTAGCGGTACCATTTTTGTATTGATCGGACTTTTTGATTGCTTTTTATAATTTTTTTCATGCTATAAAAAGTGACCAAAAATACGCTATTTTGGACTTTAGAATTTTTGGGGGCTAACGCCATGGACCGTGCGGTTTAATTAACAATATATTTTATAGTTCGGACATTTCCACACGCGGTGATACCACATATGTTTATTTTTATTTATACAGGTTTTTTTTTAAATGGGAAAAGGGGGGTGATTCAAACTTTTATTAGAGGTTAAATGATCTTTATTAACTTATTTTTTCACTTTTTTTTTTTTTGCAATGTTATAGCTCCCATAGGCTTATAGCTTATAGCTCCCATCTTTTACATTGATCAATGGTTTCTCATAGGAAACCATTGATCAATGATTCTGCCGCTTGACTGCTCATGCCTGGATCTCAGGCACTGAGCAGTCATTCGGAGATCGGACAGCGGGGAAGTGGTAGGTCTTTCTGTCCTACAGCTGTTCGGGGTGCTGCGATTTGGTCGTGGTGATCCCGAACAGCCCCCTGAGCTAACCGGCATTAGTGTACTTTCACTTTAGACACGGCGTTCAACTTTGAACGCGCATCTAAACGGTTAATAGCATGCGGCACCGCGATCAGTGCTGCGCGCTATTAGCCACGGGACCCGGCCATTGCTAGTTGCCGCTTCCGACTTGCTATGATGTTATGGCGTTATAGAAAGGGAGTGGGCGGAGGGCGTACAGGTACGCCCTCCGTCCCCAACAGGTTAAAGGGGTACTCCGGCACTAAACATCTTATCCCGTATCAAAAGGATAGGGGATCAGATGTTAGATTGTGGGAATCCCGCCGCTGGGGACCCCCGTGATCTCTCCTGCAGCACCCCCATTTTCAGCTGCACAGTGAGGATCGCTCTGTGGCTGATGATGGGCGCTTCAGGGGACGGAGTATCGTGAGGTCACGGCTCCACTCCCTTGTGACTTCACTCCCCGCCCCCTCAATGCAAGTCTATGGGAGGGGGCATGACGGCTACCATACCCTCTTCCATAGACTTGCATTGAGGGGGCGGGACATGATGTCACGAGGGGGCGGAGGTGTCCCCTGCACAAGAGCGATTTTTGCTCAGTGCAGCTGAAAAACGGGGGTGCTGCAGGAGAGATCGCGGGGATAAAATGTTTAGCGCCGGAGTACCCCTTTAGAGAAGTTGCAAGTCTGTGAGAGCCTGAAATTTCCATTTCCTGGAGTCCGTAGGCGGCACACAATGACCTTCTGACCCGGAATTAGAAGAACCCACCTAGCAGTGTATATAATGCAGAAAGCAAGGTTATCAATTAAATAATTAAATAATCAACTAATCGGTCCCAGCTGCTCCCTATGCATATAAGTCCCAAAAACCAGAGTACACTTGTATTGTATGCAGCAATAGGGTGGGATATTATTAGGGTGGGATAAAGTTGTGCCACCTACTGACTCCGGGAAATGGAAATTTCAAAGAATACATTTCCCGCTTCCTGATCGTCCTACGGTGGCACACAATGGGATTTACAAAGCAATGCCAAAGTAAAGGAAGAAGAGAGGGATTTATTGGTCACTAGCTCCACAAATTACACTCGCACCGAAGGCCAAACCCTCAGAGGCAGAGATGTCTAACTGATAGTGCTTTATGAATGTTGTAGGCGAGGCCCAGGTTGCTGCACGGCAAATCTGATCTATTGGCACGTGGCATTTCTCTGTCCATGAAGCTACTGTTGAGCATGTAGAATGAGCTCTGGGGCCTAGCAGAGAAGTTGAACCTTCTAATTCATAGCAGTAGCAGATGGTGTCTTTGATCCATCTCGCTAATGAGGATTTGCTAGCTTTTCTCCCTTTTCTTGCACCCTGGAAGAGAACAAAGAAGGCTTCTGACATTCTGAGTAGTGTTGAGCGGCATAGGCCATATTCGAATTCGCGAATATTCGCGAATATATGGACGAATATTCGTCATATATTCGCGAATATTAGCATATTCGTTATATTCTCGTTTTATTTTCGCATATGCAAAATTCGCATATGCGAATACAGTAGTATTATAGCCTTCTTTACACCACACAAGCTGGAAGCAGAGAGGGATGATCACTGTGATGTGTACTGTGAAGAGAAAAAAAAAATACGAATATTCGTAATTACGAATATATAGCGCTATATTCGCGAAATTCGCGAATTCGCGAATATGCGATATTCGCGAATAATATTCGAATTGCGAATATTCGTGAGCAACACTAATTCTGAGGGATGCCGTCCTCTCCAAATATGTTAGAACAGCTCTTCTGGCATCTAACTGATGATCTCCCCTTTGCTCTTCCAAAAGTACTGGCAAGACCAACTCCTCATTCAAGTTCTGTGCTGATGGAACCTTGGGGAGAAAACCTGGCATTGTTCTGAAAATGACCACATTTGGCAATATCCTCAGATATGGCTACCTGCAGGACAAAGCTTGTAATTCACTAATGTGTCTGGCTGACGTAATAGCTATTAGAAAAAAGGGTTTTGAGAGAACTCAATGATGTTGATTCCATAGGTTCAAATGGTTCTCTGCACAATTTTCTTAATACTAGCAGAAGGTCCCATGAAGGCAACGGATGGTAGTAAGGGGGTTGGAGCTTCTTTAGAGCCCTAAAGAACCTGGAAACAATTGCTGAAACCTGAAAAGAGGCCCTTCAGGTGGGCATTAATGGTCACCTTAACTTTCAGGGTGTTGGGTTTGAGACCCTTGTCAAACCCCTCCTGAAGGAAAAGTAATAGCTTAGCAGTTTGACGGGTTCAGGTTTTTTCTTGAGCACCAGCCTGAATAAAGGTGCCAGACCCTTGCATATACCTCCATCGTTGCTGGTTTCCTGGAGCCAAGAGAGTGTTGCTCATTTTGTCAGCAAATCCTTGGTCATTTAAGTGTTGTCGTTCAAGTTCCACGCAGCCAGGCTCAGACTGCCAGGATCTGGATAAAGAAAGCCCCTTTGTAGGAGAAGATCTTTGACTACTAGAAGCTTGAAGTAGTCTCCTCTTGATACTTCCTACACGAGCTGAAACCATGCCAGTCGTGGCCAAAATGGGAGAACTACTATTGCTCGAACTTGCTGGTCCATGATCTTCCTGAGCATTCGGGGAATCAATGGAAAAGGAGGAAAGGCATAGATGAACATCCCCTTCCAAGAAATTGACAGCCCGTCCACTACCAGAGGATGTCTTGCCCGATACAGAGAGCAGAACAAGGGTAGTTTTTTGTTCTCCTGAGTTGCGAACACATCCAGAGTCAGCAGACCCCACCTGTCCACAATCATGCTGAAGATCCTCGGGTTGAGACTCCCCAGGCATAATCTTTTGCCTGCTTAGTAGGTCCGCCATGGTGTTCTGAGAGCCCCTTATGTGTATCGCTGTAGGTCCGCCATGGTGTTCTGAGAGCCCCTTATGTGTATCGCTGAAATTGAGAGGAGGCCCTTCTCTGCCCATCTCATTATGTTTAGAGAAGAAAAAGAAAAAGACAGGTGCGCTCCTAGTGCAGTATTGTCAGCTTTAAATTGGCCCCAAAAGGTAAATTCAGGCTTACCAGAAAGGGTTGTGCTAAGAGCTCAACACCTCTGCAGGCATGTAGACTCGCTTGATTATAGAGGTCAGCTGCTCCAGAGTCCCTTTTGGGTGACAAGTGTCAGACCCAAAAATAGTAGTAGAGATTCAAGATTTTGCGTACCAGTAATAAAATTGGGACTTCGTCCAGGCGCTTCCCCTCAGATGTAGAGATCACGGAACAACCGGTTGGTTATAACGTGGTTCTTTTTAATGAGTGCAACATAAAAGTTTCAAGTCCTTGGATGGATGATGAAGAGTCCATTCAAGGACTTGAAACTTTTATGTTGCACTCATTAAAAAGAACCACGTTATAACCAACCGGTTGTTCCGTGATCTCTACATCTGAGGGGAAGCGCCTGGACGAAGTCCTGCTTTTATTGCTGGTACACAAAATCTTGAATCTCTACATCTCATTATGTTGGCACACAAGTCCTGAAGGTTCTTGCTCCTCGTCCTTCCCTGTTTGTTTACATATTAAACTGACGGAAGATTGTTGGATTGAACTTGAACATGACGTCCTAGGAGTTTTCTTAAAATGTTTCAATGCAAAACTGATTGCCTTCAACTCCCTGAAGTTGGATGATTTGGCTGTGATCTTCTTTGGCCAAGATCTTTGGACCCATAGGTCCTCTACATGTGCACCCCAACCGGAGCCTGAGGCATCCGTAGTGAGGACTACCGGTTGGGAAAAGAGAAGACTCTTGCCTTGAAGAAAACGAATCGGCTCCAACCCCCATGTCAAATCCTTTTTCAGCTTTCTTGGAAGAGGAATAACAGACTCCAGATCGTTCTGCGACTTGTCCCACAGAGAAAGAATGTGAGACTGGAGCTTCCTGATGTGTGATTTTGACCATGGGACTGCTTCTATCAAAGATGTTAACAGACCCAGGATCTTCATGGCGAAACGTAAAGTGCATGACTGGAGAAAAAAATGAACATTGTGACAGATCTTGGCAGTCATTTCTTCTGAAAGGAAGATCTTCATTTGTGTGGAGTCTATTACAAACCTTAGGTAAGTAATCCTTCTCGTAGGGGTCAAGTATGATTTTTTGAGGTTTATGAGGAATCCATGGTTCCTCAGAAACTCCATTGCTGTCTGAAGTTGACTTGCTGGGAGATGTTTCGACCGTGCCTTGAAGAGCAAGTCGTCCAAGTACGGTGTCACTTGGATGTCAAGTAATCTGAGATGAGCCACCAAGACTACTACCACTTTGGTGAAGACTCTCGGTGCTAATGTTATGCCGAAAGGAATGCAAGTGAATTGAAGGTGACGGACTTGACCTTGAGACTTCACTGCTATCCGAAGAAATTTCCTGTGAGAACGCTGGACCGATATATTTAGGTATGCATCCTGAAGATCCAGTGACGCCATGTAATCTCTCTGTTGGATGTCTAAGACCGCTGACTTTATGGACTCCATTTTGAATCTCTTTTATACAAAATATTTGTTTAGCAGGGCCAATTTTATGACTAGTCTCCAGTCCCTGCCAAACTTCGGTACCGCAAAGATTGGAGAGTAAAAACCTGTTCCTCTTTCTTCCAGTGCTCTTTTGTGCAGGAACTGTTGAACCAGATTGGCGACTACTGTGGAGGCTCGGTTGACCAAAAATCTATTCGGAGGCATCCTTTTTATCTCTAGCGAATATCCATTTTTTATTGTGTCTGATACCCAGGCATCCAAGGAGGTTCGGGACCAGGTATCTGCAAAGGCTTGGAGCCTGACTCCCACCGGATGCTCCTGGGTTTTGGCATCATTGCTCCTTATCTTTGCGGGGAAATGTTCTTTTCTTTGAGGTGGAGGAGTCCTGTTTTTTTTAATATTGGCATCTTGGACCTGATTGGCGAAAATTCCCCCGTCTTCTGAAGGGGCTGGAGTACCTTCCTCTTTTACTAGTTCCTCTGTATGTTCACCCTTATCCTTGTGTAAAGATTTCAGGATGCCTTTTAATTGAGGTCCGAACATTGAAGAGGGATGAAAGGGCAGATTAACAAAATTATTTTTAGAAGAAATATCTCCACTCCAATTTTTTATCCATAAAGCTCTTCTTGTTGTGTTTGACAATGCTAAGGCTCTTAATGAGAACCTCATGGTATCTAGAGGAGCATCACATAAAAATTCAGAGGCCGATTTCATGAGAGAAAGACTCTTCAATAGACCCCTTCATTGATATCTCTAGATATATCTGACAGCAAAATCCTCAGGGCCCTCGCTACTGGAAGAGAAGCCGATGCCACTTTCGCCGCTAAATGGTGTTTTCTTTCATAGCATAAGTGCAAATCTGGGTCTGACAGTAATGTGGACTCCTCAGATGGAAAAATTGCCTTTCTGGCCAAGCGAGCTGCTGCCATGTCTACCTTGGGGGGGATTCTCCCAATCTTCATAAGCAGCAGGAGACAGCCTATAAGTGGAACGCATTCTGGCACCCAGATAATTTTTTTTCTTTTTTTGGTGCCGCAAGGACTGGTCTAATCTTTTAGAAGAGTATGCGTCGGTAGCATTCTATCACGGGATGGAGGAAAATAGTATAGTTGGTCTTTTTGTAACTTTGTGGAAACCTCTTCTCCACTTTCCAACACATCCTTTAAAGCCAGTAGAAGACTCTGCACTTTGTCTTTATCCAAAAGATAAAGATAATCTGAAATTTCGCCTTCTTCAATTTCTCTAAACTCTGAACTACTGGATTCCCTGCGGGAACTGGAAGATAAGGATGATGAAGAGGATACCTCTTTATGTAATATTTTACGCTATTTTTCCCCCCAAAGAAAGCTTTCACTTCTTTGAAGGTGGAACACAATAAATTTTTCAGCCATCCCAAGAATGCACTCGGCTCCATAGGAGTAGAAGTCTGGGGCAGTGTTAGACACAAGGAGCAAATCTCTTCCTCTCAATCATCCAGCAGTGGCTGTTGGCACTTAGTGCAAGCCCTGTGTCTGAATTTCCTAGATCTTTTTCTCCCCGAATGAGGCATCTAGGGAACAAAATAGGAGCTTTACTTTTAAGTTCATGATCCTAATCATATGTAGGGAGTCATTTAACACATTGGGGGAGATTTATCAAAACCTGTGCAAAGGAAAAGTTGCCTAGTTGCCCATAGCAACCAATCAGATTCCTTCTTTCATTTTCCACAGGCCCTTTTGAAAATGAAAGAAGCGATCTGATTGGTTGCTATGGTCAACTGGGCAACTTTTACTCTGCACAGGTTTTGATAAATCTCCCCCCATTGACAATAGTACTGCAACATTACCTCTGCTGACTGAGAAATCTGCTGCCCAGGCTGAGCGCAGCTTTTCAGTGGCAAAGCAGGCTATTTATGACTGCTGGGACTTTGCGCATGCGCACATACACTAGCCGAATGCCGTGGCTGTGCACCTGCTTCCCCCTACATATCTCTATATTAGATACAGGGAGTGCTGACGCTTATGTTTGCCGCGCTTGATGCTCGCCTTCCGGTTCGCACTCACAACCTCTAATAAGCTCCACGTGCTTCTGCGAACCCCACCGCGGTTTTCATCTCTGGCATCACTCTCAGAGGAGGCCAGGCAGACGGCCAAACACGAGGGGAGCCCTAGGTAACTAGTATGGGGGAACAGCCGAGGAACTAGGGAAGCCCCCCAGTATACAACGTAAAATTCACCCTGGGGACCCTAAAAGCCTGAGGTTTGGGGCCCTTGCTTCTGCAATGTTCTTCTCTAATTCCTAGAAGAAATTAAATACAAGTGTACTCTGGTTTAAGGGGCTTATATGCCATAGGGAGCAGCTGGGGCCGATCAGTTGATTATTTAATTGATGACCTTTCTTTCTGCATTATATACACTGCTTGGTGGGTTCTTCTAATTCCGGATCAGAAGAATCTTTAACCTATTGTGTGCCGCCGTAGGACGATCAGGAAATCTTGATTTTGTAGGTTACTGAGGAATTTAGCAATTCATTCAAAATGTGATTTCCTGTATTCTTTCCCCCATTCTGTCTCTCATAGTTGAAGTGTACCTATGATGAAAATTACAGGCCTCTCCCATCTTGCACAGTGGGAGACCTTGCACAATTGGTGGCTGACTAAACACTTTTTTGCCCCACTATGTATGTATGTGTATATATACATACACACACATATACAGTGGGGATCAAAATTTTGCCCCCCCCCCCGGTAAGAATTTGTATTAATGTGCATAAAGGAGCCAAGGAAAGATGGAAAAATCTTCAAAAGACATCAAATTACATATTAAACATACATTACATTACATACAAGACATTACATATTCTTATAATATGTCAACAAAAGTTAGATTTTATTTCCATCATTTACACTTTCAAAATAACAGAAAACAAAAAAAATGGCATCTGCAAAAGTTTGGGCACTCTGCAGAATTTATAGCATGCACTGCCCCCTTTGCAAAGCTGAGACCTGCCAGTGTCATGGATTGTTCTCAATCATCTGGGAAGACCAGGCGATGTCAATCTCAAAGGTTTTAAATGCCTAGACTCATCTGACCTTACGCCAGGAATCAGCACCATGGGTTCTTCTAAGCAGTTGTCTAGAAATCTGAAACTGAAAATAGTTGATGCTCACAAAGCTGGAGAAGGCTATAAGAAGATAGCAAACCATTTTCAGATGTCAATATCCTCTGTTCGGAATGTAATTAAGAAATGGCAGTCATCAGGAACAGTGGAAGTTAAAGCAAGATCTGGAAGACCAAGAAAAATATCAGACAGAACAGCTCGCAGGATTGTGAGAAAAACAATTAAAAACCAACGTTTGACTGCACAATCCCTCCAGAAAGATCTGGCAGACACTGGAGTTGTGGTACACTATTCCACTATAAAGAGATACTTGTACAAATATGGTCTTCATGGAAGAGTCATCAGAAGAAAACCTCTTCTACATCCTCACCACAAAAATCAGCGTTTGAACTTTGTAAATGAACATATAGACAAGCCTGATGCATTTTGGAAACAATTTCTGTGGACCGATGAGGTTAAATATTGAACTTTTTGGCTGGAATGAGCAAAGGTACGTTTGGAGAAGAAGGGGAACAGAATTTAATGAAAAGAACCTCTGTCCAACTGTTAAGCAGTGGGGGTGGATCAATCATGCTTTGGGGTTGTATTGCAGCCAGTGGCACAGGGAACATCTCACGAGTAGAAGGAAAAATGGATTCAATAAAATTTCAGCATATTTCGGATGCTAACTTGATGCCATCTGTGAAAAAGCTGAAGTTAAAGAGAGGATGGCTTCTACAAATGGATAATGATCCTAAACACACCTCAAAATCCACGGGGGATTACATCAAGAGGCGTAAACTGAAGGTTTTGCCATGGCTTTCACAATCTCCTGACCTCAACATAATTGAAAATCTATGGATAGACCTTAAAAGAGCAGTGCGTGACAGACAGCCCGGAAATATCAAAGAACTGGAAGACTTTTGTAAGGAAGAATGGGCAAAGATACCTCAAACAAGAATTGAAAGACTCTTGGCTGGCTACAAAAAGCGTTTACAAGCTCTGATACTTGCCAAAGAGGGGAGTACAAGATATTAACTCTGCAGGGTGCCCAAACTTTGCAGACGCCATTTTTTTGTTTTCTGTTATTTTGAAAGTGTAAATGATGGAAATAAAATATACCTTTTGTTGACATATTATAAGAATGTCTAATCTAATTTGACGCCTTTTGGAGATTTCCATCTTTCCTTGGCTTCTTTATGCACATTAATACAAATTCTTACCTGGGGTGCCCAAACTTTTTGATCCCCAATATATATGTATATGTATATGTATATGTATATGTATATGTATATGTATATATATATATATATATATATATATATATAAAAATAAATAAATATATATATAAATATATATATAAAAATAAATAAATATATATATAAATATATATATAAATATATATATATATAAATATATATATAAATATATATATATATATATAAATATAAATATATATATATATAAATAAATAAAATAGAGAGAGGAGGATTGATGGAATGATGAGGATGGAATGATGATGGATGGAAGGAGGATTGATGGAATGATGATGGATGGAATGATGATGGATGGAATGATGATGGATGGAATGATGATGGAATGATGATTCCAGTAATGCAAAATCATCTGTAGTTGCAGTATCTTGTAATACCTTTTTTTATTGGACTAACAAGATTTTGTAGAGAAAAGCTTTTGGGATTCCTCCCTTTATCAAGTCATAAGCATTTCTGAGCTCACAAGGGGAAAACACACGTTCTATCTCATCTGCATATTTTGTGAGATAGAACGTGTGTTTTACCTTGTGAGCTCAGAAATGCTTATGACTTGATAAAGGGAGGAATCCCAAAAAATAGTAGGGGAATATGCAAATCAGCTCATTACATCACATTACAGGTGATGTAATGAGCTGATTTGCATATTCCCCCTACCCAGAATGCCTGCGGAGTGCTTAGTGGCCCTTGAAAGCTCCGTCACACCAGGAGTGGTGAACTCTCCCCGAGTTAAATACTCGTTTATATATATTTATGTATTTAAATACCCGTTTATATATATTTATGTATTTATAATTATTATACATATATATTCAAATGAGCTCACCACACCCCCTATACAGGTAGTGTGTCCTGCAACCAGCTCCGATTCCAGTTAAGAAGTCTCAGAACTGATTGGGATTTTATGCCAAGCCAGAACT
This sequence comes from Hyla sarda, assembly GCF_029499605.1. Classification (NCBI taxonomy): domain Eukaryota; kingdom Metazoa; phylum Chordata; class Amphibia; order Anura; family Hylidae; genus Hyla; species Hyla sarda. Next base: position 269,477,970 of record NC_079194.1, on the reverse strand, counting down.
CTCTCCAGAAGGAAAGAGAACCCATCTGCAGACAGCTGTTTCGGGGTACTTGCCCCTCGTCAGTACAGAGCAGGGTTATCTGGCTTGGCTGGGTGAGATATGTATTTATAATTATTAATCTGCATACTTGCTTTTTTTTCAGAAACCAGAGATTTGTAAGCAAATTGTATATGTATTAGGAAGATCAAAGAACATCGAAGAACTCGTTTTGGAGAACTGTGGATTTAAATGGTAAGGATTTATATATTACAGGACAAATGAATAATCATTAATAATTAAACAGTTTCTGTTATGTTCTAGCCTACTTGTGTTTGCATATGTTCATAAAGTAATATGTCAAATTTCATTCTTTGTACAGGTTAATTTTTAAAACAAATTATGCAGGGGCGTCGCCAGAGGTGGGCTGCCGGATCACCCAAAAAAAAAAAAAAAAAACTTATATGTTGTCCAGTATCTTATCCTGAACATATCATTTTTATGTGTCTACTAGCTTTTGCTTTACTGTTTACGATCCTATAGTAATGAGGCCGCTCTGGGTAAAGTCTACGGGCATCCAAACAACCTGAAACATTACATCTGCTGTTTCATGGAATTGAAGATCGACATCCTTTGAGGATCCTTTTTACCGAGTCTGCGCTCAGGGGAACCCGCCTTCTCGCGCTGCTTATATACTGCCAACAGTCCTCATATCCCATCCTCCTATCCCGACCTCCTATCCCATCCTCCTATTCCGACCTCCTATCTCGACCTCCTATCCCGACCTCCTATCTCGACCTCCTACCTTGACCTCCTATCCCGAGCATCCCGTCCTCCTATCTCGACCTCCTATCCCGACCTCCTATCCCGAGCATCCCATCCTCCTTTCTCGACCTCCTATCCCCTCCTCCTATCTCGACCTCCTTTCTCGACCTCCTATCCCCTCCTCCTATCTCGACCTCCTTTCTCGACCTCCTATCCCATCCTCCTATCTCGACCTCCTATCTCGACCTCCTTTCTCGACCTCCTATCCCATCCTCCTATCTCGACCTCCTATCCCGACCTAATATCCTGACTTCCCATCCCGTGCTCATATCCCGACCCGTAATATGTGTACCAGGTATTGAAACATCTCCAGCCGTACGGAAGTTATGTGGGAGCATACATTTCCCATTGATTTGCATGGGACTTTAAACAAAAACCCCGACCCTCACAAATGGGGGTAGTTAAGGGTTAAATTAACTATCCTATATTTTAAGTGTACATATAAGTAACATGTGACCAAGTATTATCAAAATATCTCCAGCCGTTTGGAAGTTATGCAGTAACGTATATTTCCCATAGACTTGTATGGGACTTTAAAAAAAAACAAAAAAAAACTTTTTCACCCCCTTAAGGGTGGAATTTCGAAAAATCCTTTCTTATTCCTTGTCTACGTCTTAAAGACAACACCTGTGGAAAAATTCAGGTTTCTAGGTCCAAGGGTTTAGGCTGGGCTTTGATGAGTCAGTGAGTCAGGTCTTCTCCTTAAGATGACCTATATTTCTCTCAGAATTAGCTTTATTTCTGAATTACCTTAATGTTGTTGACCAGAAGCAGGGGGTGGGTCCGTTTCTTCTCCTCAGGTGATAACCACTCCCCCTCCCTCACTCTCCTCAGTCACTGGTCTCCAGAGTGAGCATCTGTAATCCTTTCCGGTTTTATGCTATACACACACATTGTGGGGGAGATTCATCAAAACCAGTCTAGAGGAAGAGTGGTGCAGTTGCCCATAGCAACCAGATTGCTTCTTTCATTTTTAACAAGGCCTTTGAAAAATGAAAGAAGTAATCTGATTGGTTGCTATGGGCAACTGGGCAACCTTTACTCTGCACAGGTATTGATAAATATCCATTTGTGTGCTTATAGCTTTTGCAAAACTACAGCTCCCAGCATGCCCACACATCCTTTTAGTTGTAGTTTAGATGTAGCTTAGATGTAGCATATGATTGGTAAAACTCAGATTTACAGCAGTGTTGCTGCAGGCTGCGTTCCTGCTACTGTTGCAAAACTACAACTCCCAGCATTCCCACACATCATTTGTCTGTGCAGGCATGCTTGGAGTTGTAGCTTTGCAAAAGCTGGATGCATATGATTGTATTAGATACACACACACACACACACACACACACACACATTAGCCCTGATTTACTAATGTCAATCCGACTCTTTTTGTCGAGTTGTGCGACCAAATTTGTGTCGCATAGCCCATGCCACACAAATTTGGTCTCACAACCCGACAAAAGATATCATCACTCCGAGTGGTTTTTAAACCCGTCAATATTTGCATGGTTATCCCAAAAAGGGGCGTTTTCCCGACAAAAAAAGAAAAAACACTGAGTATGATGAAAAACTCACAGGAAAACCTGTGAATTTTTCTTCACTAAAACCAAATTACAGAAAACCGAGTGAATCCTACCCCCATCATGGAACAGGGTCTGTTCCATGTTGGGGGTAGTAGTACAGGGGCTGAGGGATTGATCGCATCAGGTCCCACTTCTGAGACCCGATCGGATCAAAAGTTATTAAGCAGGGGAGCGGAGCAAACTTTTGATTTGCGTCTTACTTTCATTTTCAAATTCCCCGCCAGGATCCCTGAATGGCCGGTACTGAA